>NW_026417762.1:0-441 GCF_001194135.2 Octopus bimaculoides
CTATGTATGTATGTATGCGTGTATGTATGCGTGTATTTCACTGTCTATATTTATCTACCTATCTCCATCTATGTATTTATCAATCGATATATTTATATGTGTGCATGTGGATATATACATACATACATGTAGTGTAGGTGCGTGTACTAGTGGTCAGGCTAGATCGTAGGTTCGAATGCTCTACTGGGTCACGCTTTATGTTCTTGAGCAAAACATGTTGTTTCGAGTTATTGCAGTTTCCCTTTTGATCAGGAAGGATTGTTCATCAGCTCGCCTTCCAGGCGGGGTAGCATGAATCGAAGGCTAAAACGATACATAAGGCATTGTGACGAGCAATGTGTAACGTTATCTGATAGCCTGGTCGGATTCGTGGTCACGAGGATATATATACATACGTATATATATATATATATATATACATACACATATATATATATATAT
>NW_026417763.1:0-236 GCF_001194135.2 Octopus bimaculoides
TTGAATTAACCTGTTATGAAGTGTGTGTGCATGTGTGTATGTGTGTGTGTCTGTGTATGTGAATGATTTAAATGCCAACTTACGGATCCATTGCTTTAGATGTGGATGCAGTAGATGCAATATACCACATTGACTTCAACCATAATTGCACTTCTTTAATACAGATGGTGTTGTAACCACCACCACCACCATCATCATCATCAACATCATCAACATCATCATCATCATCATCATCA
>NW_026417764.1:0-578 GCF_001194135.2 Octopus bimaculoides
CTCTGTGTGTGTGTGTGTGTGTGTGTGTGTGTGTGTGTGTGTGCGTGTGCCTAAGATTTTTAATGATGTATCTACTTTGGTTTAGGAAACTAACTGACCAATATTACCTTTGACCTGAGACACAGTAAAAATCGGAAAATAAGATACTTTAATTCGTTTCAAATACACACAGATACATACATACATACATACATACATAAATATAAATCCATATATATATGCATATACAGACATATATACACACACATATATATTATACTTCATATGTATATATACTTTATACTTTATATTGTATATATGTATATATTATGTGTTATATAAAACATACATTTGTGTATATAAATACATATATACATATATATACGTATGCATATACAAACATATATGTGTGTGCATATGTATGTCTATATGCATGTATGCATGTAAGTATGTATGTTTGTATGTATGTTTGTACTTATGTATGTATGTATGTATGTATACGTGTATGTATGTATATATGAATGTATGTATGTATATATGTATGTATGCATATATGTATGTACGTATGTATATATATATATATATATATATATATATAT
>NW_026417765.1:0-242 GCF_001194135.2 Octopus bimaculoides
ACCATCAGGGAAAAGTTAGCACTATTCCATCTAAAATCAGAGATTGAACTTCTAAGACTTAGGGCCTCCACTGATGAAGAAAAATATAAAAACATCGACGAAGAGATGCACAGGGAAATAAACAAACAAACCGAGGGACAACCCCTCGAAAATATCATAAATGTTTGAAAAGGAATCTGTGAAAAGGAAGACAGAAACTCTCTCCTACGCTGGGAAAAAAGCAATGATTTCTTCCAAAGATA
>NW_026417767.1:0-205 GCF_001194135.2 Octopus bimaculoides
ATATATATATATATATACATACGATACACACATTTACAGATATATAAATATATGCGTGTGCGTGTCTATGTCTATGCACACTCACATATATTGTACAAAACAGGTAACTGTTTACTTCTATATTCCAGTGAAGAGAACCATATAATTATGATGGCGACGATGGTGATGGTGGTGGCGATGATGTTAGTGAGGATGATGATGATGA
>NW_026417768.1:0-218 GCF_001194135.2 Octopus bimaculoides
ATATATAAATTTATATAAACAGCTAGGTGCAATGTGATACCATAAAGGAAAATTTCAATTGCCATTAAGTGTAACTAAGGGTGCTCAAGTACCTACATTGCTAGAAATAAGAGTTAAAATACTCTTAATGCTGCAAGAGGAGTGCAAATATATACACATATACTGACATATATGTATGTATATGTGTATGTATGTATGTATGTATGTATGTATCTATC
>NW_026417769.1:0-203 GCF_001194135.2 Octopus bimaculoides
ATATATATATACATATGCTGGGTTGTTTATATATTTGAAAGCATACACAAACATGAATAAATGTGTGCAAGCACATAACCACCATACAACCATCCTTAACATTTGATATCTGTTTTCCTTGTTGGCATGAGCTGGATGGCTTGAGAGGATCCACCAAGCTGGAGAACTGCTTCAAGTGCCAATATATATATATATATATATAT
>NW_026417771.1:0-353 GCF_001194135.2 Octopus bimaculoides
ATATATATATATATATATATATATAAACTAGCACTCTGTTGGTTACGAGGACGTGGATTCCTGTTGATCCCATCAATGGAACAGCCTGCTCGTGAAATTAACGGGGTGAAATTAACGGGTACTCTTAACGTAGTTCTCAGGGAGATTCAGCGTGACACAAAATGTGACAGGGCCGGCCCTTTGAAATACAGGTACAACTCATTTTTACCAGCTTAGTGAACTGGAACAACGTGAAAAAAAGTGTTTTGCTCGAGGCCACAATGCGTCGCCGGGAATTGAACTCACGATCGTGAGCCGAATAACCTTAGCCCCTAAGCCACGAGCCTTCACGACACACACACACACACACACAT
>NW_026417772.1:0-397 GCF_001194135.2 Octopus bimaculoides
GTACCCTTATCAGACGGGTAGTCATGATGGGTATACTGGGCTTCATGTATTTGTACCCTAGTATCACTTTTGATGGCATGCACTGCTCTCTCACTCAATAATAATAATAATAATAATAATAATAATAATAATAATAATAGTAATAATCCTTTCTATTATAGGCACAAAGCCTGAAATTTGAAGGAAGGGGACTAGTCGACTAGATTGACCCACTGGTACTTAATTTATCGACCCCGAAAGGATGAATGGCGAAGTCGACCTCAGCAAAATTTGAACTCAGAACGTAAAGCCGGGCGAAATACCGCAAAGCATTTTGCCTGGTGTGCTAACGATTCTGCTAGTTCACCACCTTCAAAATAATAATAATAATAATAATAATAATAATAATAATAATAAT
>NW_026417773.1:0-441 GCF_001194135.2 Octopus bimaculoides
AGATGGAAACTGAAAGAAGCCTGTCATGTGTGTGTGTGTGTGTGTGTGTGCACATGTGTGTCTTTGTCTCTTTGTGTCTGTGTTTGTCCCCCACCTCTGCTTGACAACTGGTGTTGGTGTGTTTATATTCTCATAACTTAGCAGTTCAACAAAAGAGACTGATAGAATAAGTACTAGACTTAAAAAAAAAAAAGATCTGGAGTTGAGTCATTTGACCAAAAGATTTTCAAGGTGGTACCCCAGCATGGCCGCAGTCTAATGACGGAAACAAATAAATATTATCTTGGGAAATATTATCTTGCTTGCAAAACAGGAGAGGGTTGACAATGGGACGGGCATCTACTTCAATAAATTCTGACTCGGGCAAGCATGAAAAAGTGGATGGTAAATAATGATGACGACGATTATGATGATGATGATGATGATGATGATGATGATGAT
>NW_026417774.1:0-242 GCF_001194135.2 Octopus bimaculoides
AGCATGGCCGCAGCTCTGAGCTGAAACTTTGAAATGAAATGAAATGAAAAGACTTACACATACAGACATGTAGTGTACTGCGATGTATATATGGTGCTTGTGTCGTGTAATGTGTGTGGCGTGTATACAGTGACAATACAAACACATACACAAACGCATACAAAGACACACACAAACTGATCGTGAGACAGTGTGCTTTCATCAATATACATGTTTACATATGCACATGTTTTATGTATGTG
>NW_026417775.1:0-411 GCF_001194135.2 Octopus bimaculoides
TGACTTACAGTTTCAATATCGTTAACTGGTCAATTACTGAAATAAGTAATCCTGTCAATAAAATGCGAAAATTGTTGTCAGTGCATAGAATGCACCACCCTAAGGTAGATATAGAACGTCTTTATCTGCCAAGAAAAGAGGGAGGCCGTGGACTTTTACAACTTGAATTAACAATGAAGATTGCCACAATTGGCCTAAACACCTACCTGAAAAACTCTGATGATTGGATGTTAAAACTTGTGTTAAAGTATAAAAACAAGAAAACATCATACTTAGTAACAAAACAGGCAAAGAAATACCTAAGTGAATTCCAAATATAATAAATTCCAGAATTAGACGTACAAGAAACAAACGCATGAAGACCCGTGCTAAAACTGCTGCCTTAGATATTCTGACTGATAAATGGCAAGA
>NW_026417776.1:0-278 GCF_001194135.2 Octopus bimaculoides
TCTTCCTTTTGGAATTTACACACAATGTACAGAAAACTTATACATACACCACTCTGCTTAAATAATGGAATTGCAGATACAATATCCTTACATATCTCAGATCTGTTTTCATTCCTCCATTTCACTCTGCATTTCATATCTTTTCTGTAATAACTATTTCTTAACCATTTTCTCGCACCGTCTCTGATGAAGGGAAATATGAAATATCCTGGAAACAGCTGTAAGACCCCTTTATAAATGTTCTGACATCTTTCACAGCCTTGGTGTGTTTACGTCCC
>NW_026417777.1:0-706 GCF_001194135.2 Octopus bimaculoides
ATATATATATGTATGTATGTATGTATATACGTATATACGTATATGTTTATTTGTATATATAAGTATATAACTGAATATATAAAATCGTTGAATATCCGAGTATTTCCCCACTAAAGTGACCGTTGACCGTTCACCTATGTGTGTCCACTGTTGTCATCTGGTAACAGTCCTTCGGTGGTCATTGGTACATCGAAATGCCACTGTCTCCTTCACTGTTCACCCACCTAGCTACTGCCCTGTCCAGTGGTGTTCTTTAACAGACATTAGTCGTCCTGTCAACTGTCGGCTGCCAACTCAATGAATGAGCAAACAGTAGTGTCGTCTGCTGAAAATGGACGTCGTTATCAAGTAGTCATTTCCTACCGAACACTTACACACACACACTTGAACACATTTACATACATACATACACAAACATGCAGTAACACTTAACTATACAGACACATACACATGCGTGCATATATATATACAGACACGCAGTAATACTTCAGCACATGAGCACATACATACGCATGCGCATGCGCGCACCTGTATATACTCACACGCATTCAGAACTTTCTCAAAATATAAACATCTAAACGCACACACGTTTACAGACACACACACGGACATACACGCACAGGCATACACAGACATAGACATACACATATACACTGACACGCACACTCACACACATACACAAGGACGTGTTCCCTTCACTTTCTCC
>NW_026417778.1:0-642 GCF_001194135.2 Octopus bimaculoides
TCCTCAGTCGAGTTCCAGATTATCTTTGCAATTTCGACTGGTTATACTCGTGATTGCTCCAATCTGGCCACCCTCATTTTTATTATTATTTCCCCCTCTTCTCTATCTTTTTAATCCTTCTATCTCTCACTAAACTCCAGATTAATTCTTTAGCTATAAATTGCAGCTTCGTCCAGTGTAACTTTGTATCATTTTGTAATCTTTGTCAGAAGAATTATTAATAGGAAACCAAACACATTTTCTATATGTATATACCTTGTGACACCTATCCTGCAATGAAACTTGTGTAATATAGAATTAAATATATATCAAATTTTCCGATCTATGTTTTAATACACATACACTCACACTCACACATACATGCACACATGTACACACACATGCATGTGCACACACACACACACGCACACACACACGCACACACACACACACACAAGAAAATGAGATGATGAAGAAATAAACATTTACCTTATGAGCTTTATTAGCTTACAGCTGTTTCTGCTATAAGATGCAGTGGACTCATAATTGAGTATCTGAGTAACATCTTATAACTTCACCAGAGCCTTGAATACCAAGTGCAATTCATTGTGTTCTACACTAGGTTAGTGGTCTTGGCATGCTTAATGAAAATATATATATATA
>NW_026417779.1:0-300 GCF_001194135.2 Octopus bimaculoides
TCCAACCCATGCTAGCATGGAAAGCAGACGTTAAACGATGATGATATATTAATCGTAATGGTAACACAACAGAAGAATGAATGAAAACTCGATATTATGAAAATAGTGGAATTTATCTGTAATATAATATGCGACAATTATTCAGTTGCAATAAGACTCCACATTTCGGATGTTGGGGTGGAAACCTCCGGCATCTCATAAGTTATAGAGGCAATTGAAAAATGCTTTGAAAATAACACTTAAACACACAATATATATATATATGCATATATATATAAATATATATATATATGCATATAT
>NW_026417780.1:0-227 GCF_001194135.2 Octopus bimaculoides
ATAGATAGATAGATAGATAGATAGATAGATAGATAGATAGATGCAACATACACACTTATATGTTTACATTGTTATATACATAGGTAGAAAAATGTTTACTTAAGGTTATTACTTAAAAGCAATTTTAAGAACAACAGTAGAACATTTACTGACGCGCCAGTCAAAACCAATTTAACGTATATATGTGTGCGTGTATATATATATATATATGTGTGTGTGTGTGTGTG
>NW_026417781.1:0-201 GCF_001194135.2 Octopus bimaculoides
GGTGTTCGTTTTGGTAAGGTGAGGATTTTGTTTATTTGTATATATTGGTAATATACTATGCTGACGAGCGAAAACTAGATTTCATTCTGGTAATTGTGAAATCGGTCGATACATAGTTGAGTTTTTTTTAAAAAAGGTTGGTTCTTTTTGCGAGTTGCTTTTCCTCGCATTCGGTACTAAAATGTGTTTATTTGGGAAGTC
>NW_026417782.1:0-205 GCF_001194135.2 Octopus bimaculoides
ACACACACACACACACACACACACACACACACACACACATAATGCATACATACATGCATGCATGTATACATACACACACGTATATGTATATGTATATATTTATGCATATATATATATATACATAAACACACACATACACACACATATATATGCATACATACATACAAATACACATACATATATATATATATATATATATATATAT
>NW_026417783.1:0-382 GCF_001194135.2 Octopus bimaculoides
ATTGAAACTGTGTCTAAAAATCTAGATCGCTGGCGTTGGGTCTAAAATCAATATTGAAACTGTGTCTAGTGATTTAGATCGCTGGCCTTCGGTCTAAAACCTTTATTGAAACTGTGTCTAAAGATCGAGATCGCTGGCGTAAGGACTAAAATCGTTATTGAAACTGTCTAGTTATTTAGATCGCTGGCCTTCAATCTAAAATCTTTATTGAAAGTGTGTCTAAAGATCTAGATCGCTGGCGTAGGGTCTAAAATCATTTTTGAAACTGTGTCTAGTGATTTAGATCGCTGGCCTTCGGTTTAAAATCTTTATTGAAACTGTGTCTAACGATCTAGATCGCTGGCGTTGGGTCTAAAATCGTTATTGAAAGTGTCTAGTGATT
>NW_026417784.1:0-641 GCF_001194135.2 Octopus bimaculoides
CACATACACACACACGCACACAAACACACACAGACACACACACACAAACACCCATATACACGCCCATATATGTATGTCTATGTGGAAGCATGTGTGTGTTTGCATGACTGTCGGTACTAAATATTATAATTACGTAAATTGCAGAATTAAGAACAATCAATGGCATAACAGTATGTTACTATGGCGCGAATTCAAAGAATTTAGTGACGATTACTATGATTGATCTGCAGTTGCCGAGATAATGGGAAAACTTATTAGATACTTTGCAATCACCATAGAGGTGATATATTCAGAAGTCAGCCGAGATAATTTTTCAGTCGTTAGACGCCTACACAGCATCTTTCGCATGCAGTTTGCATCGAGGGTTAAACTGAACAGAAACGCCCACCAAAGCGATGCGGGATTCAGGGAAAGGTGTTGTTGTTATTACGCCTAACTAAATTAACAATTTCTAACAATTGTTACATGAGTTTTACATTATTCTTTTCTACTATAAGCACAAGGCCTGAAATTTGGAAGAGGAGGATAGTCGATTTCATTGACCACAGTGCGCAACTGGTACTTATTCAATCGACCCCGAAAGGTTGAAAAACAAAATCGACCTCGGCGGAATTTGAACTCAGAACGTAGCGACGGGCGAA
>NW_026417785.1:0-557 GCF_001194135.2 Octopus bimaculoides
CACACACACGCACACACACACACACACACACACTCACACACACACACTCAAGCACATAGAATGAGATATTTGGATAGATAGACAATGTCTGTAGGTATATATTTATAAAGATAAATGAAATAGAGAGATACTATTGGCAATCTAATAATTCATTTATATTATAATATTACATGATATACTAAGAATATAATATTATATAACATAAACAATTATTAAAAAGACCCAAAAAAGGCCAACAAATACTTAAATACAGTTTCTGATATATATAAATAATAACACTTCATTTATAGTTATATATATAATTCATTTCAGCGTCGTAGAAATTCGTCTATCTTTAAACCATGGCCCTGAGGTGACTTATACATGTATACGGGTACTGTTATTGTGGATATATATTATATTCATAGTATATTATGTAATATTATAATATAAATGAATTTTTGGATTGTCAGTACCATCTCTTTCCTTAATTTACGTTTGTAAATGTATTATACCTATATTTATATGTTATTTAGCTGACGTACCAGTGAAGGAAATTTTCCTCAGTTTGTTACTAT
>NW_026417786.1:0-216 GCF_001194135.2 Octopus bimaculoides
TACTACTACTACTACTACTACTACTACTACTACTATTACTACTACTATAATACTACTTCTGCTACTGTTGTTGCTACTGATGCTGGTGTTGCTGTTACGTTATTACCACCAACGCCACCAGTACCACTTCAATTGCTACTAATGCACTACCACCCTCATTAGTGCAACTACTACTACTACTAGTAGTAGTAGTAGTACTACTACTACTACTACCAC
>NW_026417787.1:0-417 GCF_001194135.2 Octopus bimaculoides
AGTTTGGTTAAATATGCGTGTGTTGATGAAAAAAAAAAAACAAAAAAAACATGGAATACTGATTAATGATTTTACAGTGTTAGAAAATATTTTTTGTGTTTCGTTAAACTGATTTCAGAAGAGACAACCAGAATAGCACTCACTTTGAAATAATGGGATTGGAAATTACTGTGCAAATGATCAAAAAACGTCGCTAAGGAATCAAACCGGAAAGATGGAGAGTAAGAAGAATGAGTAATAAGAAGCATAATTTCGACGCAAAACATAAGATATACTATAGCGATTTTCACCATCAAACGCGAAAAGTTCCCATAAAAATAGTTAATATTGACATTAAGATATTTATAAAACAAGGAAGACCAATTAAGTTCAGGCAACACAATACTGAAAGAAAGCGATAAGCATTTTACTGCATGG
>NW_026417788.1:0-612 GCF_001194135.2 Octopus bimaculoides
ATGAAATGTATGTATTTGTATGCATGTATATCAATCATCTGTAATATCGTGTTATGATTAGTAGATTTTGCGTAGTATACAGTATGAATTTGATAACATTCTTATTGTGATGTTCATATGTGCAAATATACGGGTGCATTGGTGTGTGCTCGTGAAGGTCTCTTAATGTGCGTGTGTCTATATATATATATATATATATATATACATTTGTTTCTCTGTCTGTATGAATATAATATGCGTACACGTGCACCTCTTTGTGTGGGAGGGTCTGAGTGTCTATGTGTGTGTTCGTATGATCATATCAAATATTCTAACGTAATACAAGAATGGATATCACATATGAGATAAACTTCATCAGAATAAGGATAAGAAAAACAACTAAAACTAAAAGTACAGAAAATAAATCAGAATTGAAACACTACGAAAAATTCCAATAGAAAATCAAATAATGAAGAAAATGGATATTTTTTTTTTTTTCACATGAGTTTTAAAACATTATTCTAAAGCTGTAGAAAATGAAATGAAATTCATACCCAAGACATAGGAAAAAACTTCACTGTAAAATCATCTTAAAACTTTACAGATATGAAAAAAAAAAAAAAAAAAAAAAAA
>NW_026417788.1:1426-1816 GCF_001194135.2 Octopus bimaculoides
TATATATATATATATATATATATATATATATATATATATATTTAATAAAGGGTGAATAGTAGACGTACTCCCAGATATAATCCAATGGAGTAACAACATAAGCCGGGGAAAGTAATCCAGAATTTTTATATAATCCGATAAATAGGTACTCTGAGCTAATAATATTCTCCCTGAATGTCCCTTGGACATTTCTGCCTTTCCGATTGGAATTTCCCTTTCGGTATTGATTTGACAAAATATACATACACACGTATAAGTATACATACGTCCATACACACATACATTCTCTCTTTCTGTCTGTCTGTCTGTCTGTCTCTCTTCCGCTCTCTCTCTCTCTCTTTCCCTCTCTCTATTTCTCTATCTCTCTATCTCTCTCCCTCTCTCTATTTC
>NW_026417789.1:0-216 GCF_001194135.2 Octopus bimaculoides
TATGTATATATATAAATATACATACATACATGCATGCATACAAACATACATACGTACATGCATACATACATACATACATAGATACATACATAAAAAGCATATATAAACATACATATCGACAAACACTTATACATAAATAATTATAGATAGCTCTGTCCTCGTGTACGTGCGTTATCTATCTATCTATCTATCTATCTATCTATCTATCTATCTATC
>NW_026417790.1:0-461 GCF_001194135.2 Octopus bimaculoides
GGCAGAAACGTTAGCACGCTGGGCGAAATGCTTAGCGGTATTTCGTTTGTTCTTACTTTCTGAGTTCAAATTCCGCCGAAATCGACTTTGTCTTTCATCCTTTCGGGATGGATAAATTAAGTACCAGTTGCGTACTGGGGTTGATCTAATTAACTGGCCCTCTCCCCCAAAATTTCGGGCCTTGTGCCTAGAGTAGAAAAAAATATTTAAATGTAATAATGTTAATCACTATGTGTGTGTAATATTCCCTGATTGATATTTAATATTTAAATGTATTTATGTCAATCAATATTTTGTATTTCATAGTTTACAAGTAGATAACACTTATATGGATAACACTCCAGGTTGGAAGAATCTGAGCATAAACAAAGATTTCGATTGGCACGAGGGACCTCAACAAAAATGTAAGTTTATTTTCCCGCAAATAAATATCCTTATTGCAATATGTTTCCCAGTTTTGA
>NW_026417791.1:0-267 GCF_001194135.2 Octopus bimaculoides
ATATATATATATAAATGTGTGTAAGTATTATATGTACATATATTACATATTCGTGTGTATATGTCTATCCTCATTCTTACAAATGCATTTGCCAATACCTTCACATAAATACAAATTATACACACACACACACACACATATATATATATATACTCACACACATAAATATACATACACATGCATTGATAAGTGTAAATATACAGATACATATATCCATACACACTCAAAACTACATACACATACACAAATTTGTATGAACACACACAT
>NW_026417792.1:0-488 GCF_001194135.2 Octopus bimaculoides
AAACTAGGCTATATCAGAAAATTTCATGGAACAGTTATTATTCTGTAAGTAAACATTAAGAGCACTCTCTGTGTTGTTTGATTCCTGAAATACTCTTGTTCTAATAAAAAAAAAAGGAAAAGCAAAAACTTTTCATGTATTTCCACCAGACTAATTACTTCCATCTTTAATGAAATGCCTCTCTTTTCATGTACAGATATGATATATCTTATAGGTAAAATCATGCTGAAAATGTTCTATAAATAATGAAATATTGCTATACATGACAACCACCAACTAGAAATTATTCCTTAATATGGAATCCAAATTTCCTATTAAGAGCCACGTGATATCAGAAGTTAGTTACGTCCCTTGTATTAATAGCCACAACCCATAGGGTCCCGTGTGTATATACATGTATATATATATTAATTAATATTACATATACCATTCGTTCTAAACACATAGATTATAAATCCATTCATCTCCGAAGAGTGGAATTATTGATA
>NW_026417793.1:0-269 GCF_001194135.2 Octopus bimaculoides
TATATATATATATATATATATACAGATATTCGACGGGCTTCTTTCAGATTCCGTCTAGAAAATCCACTCAGAAGGCTTTGGTCGGCCCGAGTCTATAGTAGAAGTCACTTGCCAAAGGTGCCACACAGTGGGACTCAATCTGGAACCATGTACATATATATGAATATATATATGTGTATATATATGAGTATATATATATATTTGTATATACATATATGTGTATGTAGATGTAAGTATATATATCTATATTTATATATATATATATATAT
>NW_026417794.1:0-630 GCF_001194135.2 Octopus bimaculoides
GATTACATGGAAAAATGTGAGCAAGAGAAATAATATTCTTAAGATTATAAGCCTGGAAACGTACAGGACAAGTTATGACACTTGGAAAAGTTCAGGACAACTTAGTACATCTGGTAAAGTACAGAACAAGAAAATTTTTACTTAAAATATTGCAGCTAAGGATAAAATTTGAATATTAAAAATTATTTTATTTTATTTTACAAAGTAACATTATAATTAAAAAAGGTAATATCGTTTTGTTAAAATATTGACATACTAGAATACTTAAAAAATGAGAACCAGAAGTACCAATATAGCTAAAGTTTTATGCAAAGTAGAATAGTATATATGATAGGTAAATTCATTATGTAAAAATAGGCATTGGGTCAAGACTAAAAATGTGAAGACTTAGCAATAACTTAGGCAACAACTCAAGCGAATTTTACTGTGAATCTGTTGTTATAGGTAGATTTTACTGTAATATATAACTAATTTTCGTATCATTTTATTTATTGCACTAAATAATTATGTGCTACTATTATTATTTCTAACCTATTTCCAAATTTCTAGTTATTAATTAATAATTTTAAAAAATAAATGCTTTTAAAGTGCAAAAAATATTTTGAGTTATTTTTTAAATTTTTAATAGAA
>NW_026417795.1:0-2853 GCF_001194135.2 Octopus bimaculoides
ACATACATACATACATACATACATACATACGTACATACACATTAATCTTTACAAGTTTTGCAGTTTCGGTTTGCTCACCGCCATGAGACACCAGATAGTCTCGTGACGTGGAGTAACCCGAAACTTCGAAGTTACTTTCAATCTTTTCCATGTAAAAATTAATAAATATGTATTCTCCAAAAAAGTATTGAGTCATCCTTCATTTTAATTTCATGTGTTTTTTCTTTAATAACTTTGGAAAAAGACATTTACGTGTGTGTGTGTGTGTGTGTGTGTGTGTGTGTGTGTCTGTGTGTGTCTGTGTCTGTGTATGTGCATGTGTGCGCGCGTGTGTGTGGGTTCGTATATTTGTGTGTCTGTGTGTGCGTGCGTGTGTGTGTTTGTCTGTGTGTGTATGTGCGTGAGTGGTGTGTGTGCGTGTGTGCGTGTATGTGTGTGTGTGTATGTGTGTGTGTGTGTGTACAACCTAACATATGTTTATTGGTCATCTATTTACAAGATCCCTCTTTTAAAATAAAATTTTGATCTACGAGAAAATTTCGCATGTATATGTCACTATCGTTTTTTTTGTTTTAGCTGAGACCTAGTTAGCTAAGCGTGCTAAAAGGTGTTTTTAGTTATATTGTTTATATTCAATAACTGTCAAGCGGGGCTTCACCTCACATACCTCTGAGAATTTGTAAAGATAACTAGTTATATTCTTATTAGGTTCAGTTGAATATAATCGTATGTACAGATGCATGTATTTGTAAATTCATATTTACAATTTTGCGTGGAGAGATAGGCTTCACCAGGCTTAAATGCTGAAAACACACTATAAGCACCCCTATGATAGTATTCATAATCTGAAATTCTTCTTTAACCCTATGTACTTACGAATATTCAAAAGAGGCAGTTGTATGTCTACATTTGAAAACTATATACTATAACTAAACTATTTTAATCAAATAGCTTTGTAAAGAAAGCATACTGATACTAGATTATTTACTGCTGATTGTTTTATGATAATGAAACTAATAATGATTATGATGTGGTTGATAATTATGATAAGGATGATGACGATGGCGATAATAATAAATTTCAGTGGTTGATGATTATATGGTTTTTGTTAAAACTATAGCACACGTTTTATTTCGAGTATATAATGAGCATGAGAATAAAAATTGAAATGAGTATTTCCTTTTTCAAATTTTTTAATCTTTTTTCCCAAATCCTTAAAACTTTGATGTATATTATGTTATAAATCAATGTATTTTCCAATGTCACCCGCACAGTTGAGCAGAGTCATAGTCCCAAATTAGTTTCAATAACGCAGTTGGAACCTGTTCCTTAAGGTTCAGTCCCTGATGTGGAAAAAGTCAGACAATATGTTTCACCTATTTTAAAAAGTAAATTACTGTAAAGAAATAATATTTCTTGTTTTCTACAAAATATTTCATAAGCATGGGACAACAAATGAATGGATTCGAAGTTTGATGACGTTCAAAGCCTTTTCAATGATATTACCTGCATAAACGAACTGAGGTGGCTAAAACGTGGAATCAGCCAATAAAATTGGTTGACCAAGAGTTTATCCTTTTTCTTGACGTCTTACTCTTCATAGATAATATCGCAAGGCTCTATAATGTGAACATTTACACTTAATTATTATTATTATTATTATTATTATTATTATAATTATTATTATTATTATTATTATTATTATTATTATTATTATTATTATTATTATTATTATTATTATTATTATTATTATTATTATTATTATTATTATTATTATTATTATTATTATTATTATTATTATTATTGATAAGACGGCGAGGTGGCAGATTCGTTAGCACGACGGGCGAAATGCTTAGCGTTATTTTGTCTCCGCTACATTCTGAGTTCAAATTCCGCCAAGGTCGACTTTACCTTCCATCTTTTCGGGGTCGATAAATTAAGTACTAGTTGAGTACTAGGGTCGATGTAATCGACTAGTCCCCTCCCCCGATTTCAAGCCTTGTGCCGATAGTAGAAAAGATTATTATTATTATCATTATTATTATTGATAAGGCAGCGAGCTGGCAGAATCGTTAGCACACCGGGCAAAATGCTTAGCGGTATTTCGTCTGCCGCTACGTTCTGAATTCAAATTCCGTCGAGGTCGACTTTGCCTTTTATCCTTTCGATGTCGATAAATTAGGTACCAGTGAAACACTGGGATCAATGTAATCGACTAGCTCCCTCCCCCGATTTCAGGCCTTGTGCCTTTAGTAGAAAGGATTATTGTTATTATTGATAAAAAGTAAACACGCAAGCTAAATCATATAAAAAATAAAAGCAAATTGTAAAGTTTTCATTTACTTCCAAGTTTATTGATCAAATTCATGGTGAGATATAATTGATGTTAGGTATCACATGGTGGTACATCGCAAAATATATTTTCACGTTAACACTAATAATGCTGTTACTAATAATAGTTTTAAAGTAATTAAGTCGATTTCATTGATTCCAGTAGCAGGCCTCAACAAAATTTGGACTCAGAACGCAAAGGAATATTACCTATGCTGTAAGGTAGTTATTTCGATACTTGACCGTTTCTACTTTAAGAAAATTATTGTATTAAGTAAACTTGTACCATCAGCTACGTAATTAAATCACTCAATTTCTGACAGAGAAATGTGGTTGTGTACCAACAATTTTTTTCCATTCTTGATGAAGCACGTGAAGTGGAGATGATTACAAGTAACTGAAACAAACTCAAGGACTTAATATACCACAATTTTAATACATGACATATGTTCAGCTTCTTTTTCATAAGACATTAAAACATTATATAGGAAAGAACACAAGAAAATGGAAATTTGCGGCATT
>NW_026417796.1:0-317 GCF_001194135.2 Octopus bimaculoides
AGGAATTGGAGAGGGCACTTGCTCCTGGGGTTTCAAGGAAATCTCGGACATTGGGATTCCTCAGTTATTCCTGTATCAGGAGTACTACTTCTCTATCATCCCCCTCCCCCTTTCTTAAAATCTTTCTATATTATGTTTCTGTCCCTTCGTCTTAAGTGTATATCGTGTATACTTAGCCCCTTTTTCTTTTTATCATTTCATTATATGTAAACCACCACACTTTATGTCTGTCTATGTATTGTCCTCCTAAGCCTTTGCCCTTGTGGAAAATAAATGAAATCATCATCATCATCATCATCATCATCATCATTATTATT
>NW_026417797.1:0-375 GCF_001194135.2 Octopus bimaculoides
ATATGCATACATATACAATATACTTATACATATGTATATACATATATATGTGTAAATATATATATACTGTGTATATATATATGTATATATATATGTAAATATATATATGTATATATATATGTAAATATATATACACACACAGGTAATCCTATCATGTATATGCGTGTGTGTGTGTGTGTGTGTGTGTGTGCATGAATATCTAAACACACCAAAGAATCCATTATAATGCATAGAAAGTTCAGGAAAATCTTACATTCTGTACGCCGTCGGGGAAAATTATGTGACATATGGAGGTAGTATTATCAAACGATTATTTGGTAGTGTCTTCTGATATTAAACATTTGGTGATGTACATCACAGAAGAGAGACAGAGAG
>NW_026417798.1:0-223 GCF_001194135.2 Octopus bimaculoides
TAGATAGATACATAGATACATAGATACATAGATACATAGATAGATAGATACATGCATATATATATATGTATGTATATGTATATAAGTATGTATGTATATATACATATACATATGTAAATACACACATATATAAATATATATACATACACACATGCATATATATATATACATACATACACACATGCATATATATATATGTGTGTGTGTGTGTGTGTGTGTGTGT
>NW_026417799.1:0-355 GCF_001194135.2 Octopus bimaculoides
ACCTTGATCAGGGTTAACCATTGGCTAAGCGACAACAACAACAGAAAGTAAAATATGATATCAGCTTACGAGGAAACCAGCAAACAAGAATGTGGCTGTTCGGGTTTACTAGAAATAACAGCGAAATTTCCCTCACGGCAATGGAGCTGCACACGAACTGCTGCATGTAGCAGAAAACATGGAGCAGTTATGCACCACCTAAAAGTGCAACAAGTCTATTACAATGATAATCGTTTCTAATTTTGACACAAGGTCAGCAGCTTCTTATGAGTGGACATGTCTGTTAATACGGTCGCAGCACATGCCTGGTACTTGTATTATCAGCTGCGAAAGGATGAAAGGCAAAGTCGACATC
>NW_026417800.1:0-229 GCF_001194135.2 Octopus bimaculoides
GTATGTATGTATGTATGTATGTATATATCTATGTATGTATGTATGCATGTATGCGTGTATGTATACAAACGCATAAATATAAATAATACACACATACACACACACACAACAGAAAATCATGAATTTATAAATGTAGATATATACAAATGTCCGTGCATGTGCATGCTTTGACTTCACGAAAATTTAGTATCCAAACTATCTATCCATCTGTCTATCTATCTATCTATCT
>NW_026417801.1:0-409 GCF_001194135.2 Octopus bimaculoides
CAACCACATGGTTCCGGGTTCATTCCCACTGTGTGACACCTTGGGCAAGTATCTTCTACTATAGCCGCGGGCCAACCAATGCCTTGTGAGTGGATTTGGTTGACGGAAACTGAAAGAAACCCGTCGTATATATATATATATATATATATATATATATATGTATTTGTGTTTGTGTGTCTGTGTTTGTCCCCCCGCCATCGCGTGACAACCGATGTCGGTGTGCTTACGTCCCCGTAACATAGCGGTTCGGCAAAAAGAGACCGATAGAATAAGTACTAGGCTTACAAAGAATAAGTCCTGGGGTCGATTCCTTGTACTAAAAGCCCTTTAAGGTAGTGCTCTAGCATGGCCGCAGTCAAATGACTGAAACGTGTAAAAGAAGAAAAGGATATATATATATATATATATA
>NW_026417802.1:0-616 GCF_001194135.2 Octopus bimaculoides
GGTTCCAGAATCGACGCATGAAGTGGAAAAAGGAACATCAATTCAAATGTAAAACCCGGATGCTTCAGTTGTCCGATTGTCAACAACGGTTGAGTTTGAACACCAATGGCATCCAGGTACCAAAACAGCTTCGGCAGCAGCTGCAACTGGAACAACAGAGAATGCAACAACTTCAACAGCTACTGCAAGAGCAGTAGCAACAGCTTCAAGCACCATGGTCCATATCATGAACAGTTATAGGACCAACGGCAACAGCTACCCCTATTTTGCACAAAAAATGTGTTGGTGGTCAGCTATGAGACTCGAAAAGACACCACCGTGATTACGGGTCGCGGTGCTCTTAGACCGATTAAGCTAAACTGCCCTCACCACACATTCTTCTGCAAATTTAAGATGAATAGAAATCTCGCTTTATGAGACGCTATTAAACGTTAGCTGGCTGGCAACACTTTTTTCTGCAAAATAGGGGTAGCTTACCCTGTTCAGGCTATATTAGCATTATCCCTGCGTTTGAGAATTTAAAATCACTTCTTTAACTTTCTAAGACATCTCAGCGCTTCTAAAAGCAAACTACGTTTGTTTGTTTACGTTTATTGTAATTTTAATTTTATATATA
>NW_026417803.1:0-327 GCF_001194135.2 Octopus bimaculoides
ATATATTAAAAAAATTAATAAATAAATAAATAAATAAAATAAATAAAAAATAAATAAAATAAAAAGTAAAATAAAATAAAAGAAAAGAAATATAAAAATAAAAATAAATAAAATAAATAAAAAATAAAATAAAATAAAATAAAAAATATTTAAAAAAATTAAATAAAATAAATAAATAAATAAATAAATAAAATAATAAAATGAAATTTAAAAAATAAAAATTAAATAAATAAAATAATATAAAGATAGTGGAATAAAGTAAGAAGGTAAAAATTTAAAAAGAGCCTTGATTAGTGTTATATTGTGTTATAATTTTGTATTGCAGTG
>NW_026417804.1:0-566 GCF_001194135.2 Octopus bimaculoides
CTCTGTGAGTGTATGTCTGTGTGTGTGTGCATCTGTATGCATTTCTTTCTTGTATATTTCTTATTTCTTGTCTATAAAGTTGCACACATGAGTCAAGTAATGACTTAAAGTTTCATGCAAGTCACTTATCAAAGTTTGATGAATGTCTTGCACGAAACTAAACGCTCTCCAGTCACTTACGTATCTCTAAGGCGAATAATAATAATAATAATAATAATAATAATAATAATAATAATAATAATAATAATAGCAAAAATGTATATACACGTGCGTGTGTGCGTGTGTGTGTGGGGGTGTGTGAAATTAATATAAACAGCAGTTTGCAATCGGCACTTCTCGTACAACTCTGGTCCACATGTGCGTTATATACAGCATTAGAGCGGTTTAGCTCTTATTTCTAGCAATGTATATATCACATTTAGTGATCTGGGTTCGGCTGCTCTACATTGATAAGGGGTAAACACCCTGAAACTAGTCTGTAGATGCTAGACCAGCAAGGGGAAGCGGCTGACCCTTCCCTGTTCGAAAGTTATAATGGACACAGGTTCGTGTGTCACATAGCTAGC
>NW_026417805.1:0-400 GCF_001194135.2 Octopus bimaculoides
ATATATATATGTATGTGTGTGTGTGTGTGTGTGTGTGTATATATATGTATTAGTAGATTTGTACATGTGTGTCTTTAAGTATGTCTGTGTATTTTTGCATATATGGAGCTATAAGTATTCATTCTTCTATCTGTGTATGCATATCTGTAATTGTGCATTTATGATTGCATTTGTATGTGTGTATGTGAGTTGACTTGTGTATGTGCAGATGTGTGTGTTAATACTTGTGTGTGTATATGTGTATGTCAACTTGTGTATATGAAGCTGTGTGTGTTAGTCTATACTGTGAAATTGGCTGCTAGTCTGCTGTGTTAGTCTATACTGTGAAGGTGGCTGCTGGAAGACCCTAAGTCTGGCAACAGGACTCTGCACCACGCCACACAAGCAGGAGAACCCAGTC
>NW_026417805.1:410-567 GCF_001194135.2 Octopus bimaculoides
TCTGGCAACAGGACTCTGCACCACGCCACACAAGCAGGAGAACCCAGTCAATTTCTGCAACCACATCACCCCTAACATTTGACCAACTAACTCCCCAGACTGCAACTCCCTTGATTATTATGTGTGGGACACAGTTGAGCAACAGACCAACAAAACT
>NW_026417806.1:0-224 GCF_001194135.2 Octopus bimaculoides
TGCCTGTCTTTGGCTGGCCTCAAATCTCATCTGCGAACGCATAGAAAACAAACCTCCACCAACTATTCTGACTATATGTCTGTGCATGCCAGATCTACAAAGAGTAGAATTTATCTGCAGGTCTTGGTGGTCCAAATAAGAGGTGCAATCTATGTGCGTGTCTGTTCAGAACATTGGTTTAAAAAGCCACATCAGACGCCATGATGGTGCTAAGGTGTAGGTAC
>NW_026417807.1:0-370 GCF_001194135.2 Octopus bimaculoides
GCAAAAGAGACCGTTAGTATAAGTACCAGGCTTACAAAGAATAAGTCCTGAAGTCGATCTGTTCGACTAAAGGTGGTGTTCCAGCATGGCTGCATTCAATTGACTGAAACAAGTAAAAGAATATATTAAACAGCAGAGATTGATGCTGTTAATGTTCTATTTAACCGTTGGTGACTCAATCTTTAAGGGAAAGACAGGAGCGAAGCTTGTCTCAGTTTCCGTTAACCAAATCTACTCACGAGATTTTGGGCGATCCAGGGCTAGAGTAGAAGACACTCTCCCAGAGTGCCGCGTAGTGGGAGTGAATCCGGAATTATGTGGTTGGGAAACAAACTACTTACCTTACCACAAAACCACATATATATATATA
>NW_026417808.1:0-211 GCF_001194135.2 Octopus bimaculoides
ATGTGTGTGTGTGTGTATTATGTATTATATGAGTGTGTGTGTAAATTGATACTTTACATTGGCTGAAGTAAACACACACACTCATGTACATGTGTGTGTATAATATGTACATCTATGTAAGTGTGTATGTACATATACGTGTACATTTGTGTGTATATATATATATGTGTGCGTGTATGTATGTGTATATATATGTACATATATGTACACA
>NW_026417809.1:0-205 GCF_001194135.2 Octopus bimaculoides
TTGCATGCTCTTGTAGAATACGAATTGGTAGCTGTAATTCTCTGTAGCTACTGGATTTAATGTGTATATAAAACAGATTGGCTATTTATTTCTACGGGATTCGTCAAGTGATGTAGACACCTTGGTGAAATCAATATGGATTGAAAATCCATATAAAAAATCAACAGAATGAGATAAAAATCCAAGGCTGTGAAAGATTTCAGAA
>NW_026417810.1:0-390 GCF_001194135.2 Octopus bimaculoides
GGAATTCAGGGGAGCAGGTATGGGGACAATTTTTCGGCTACAGCTTGGGCTTGATATGCATACATACATATGTATATATGTATGTATGTATGTATGTATGTATGTATGTATGTGCAGATTTGTATGTTTTGTTTTACGTAAATCTTCTCACGCATTTCCCTTTTACTCCCTCTTCCACTCTCTCTATACGAAATAAAGCGTGACTGGAGAATTAAAGATACAAAACAATCAACATATATACATATCAGCTAATCTACACACAAACACACACACGCACATGTAGATATAAATTACATTTATATAATACTTGGCCCCAACCCCTAAAATACGAATGTAAAAAAGCACACATACATATATATTAAGATATATATATGTATACACACACACACA
>NW_026417811.1:0-331 GCF_001194135.2 Octopus bimaculoides
AAATTAGTCAGCGCGGTGCTCCAGCATAACCGGAGTCTAATGATTGAAACAAAAAAGAAAGAAAAACAAATGAAAGACATAAATAAACGAAGAATACAAAGTCGCTCGACCTTTTAGAAATAGCAGCAGAGTTTCCTTCAAATCACAAACAAAAAAAGAGCAGGGAAAATTATAAAGATAGTCCTAGATGCACTGTGTTTGAAATATAAGGCCGCTTGGTTACGCCTGGGACGTACCTAATCTGATCATAGTCCTACTCAATCAAGATTGATTACTGCTTAACGAAGCAATGATGTTATGAACGGCTATAAAATTTCCTACGTGCTTTGAG
>NW_026417812.1:0-722 GCF_001194135.2 Octopus bimaculoides
CATATAAATGGAAATAACTTCTACGACACGTCGAACAATTCCCAAGTAAACTATTAATTAGCGTGATTAATTACCGATCACTGAGTCGCTGTTTATATTTGAATACGGTAAGTTGACAAAGATTTACTTTAAGGCTGTTATGGTGTTAATATTACTAATAATAATGTAAATAATAATGTGAACCTCTGGATGTTGCAGCAATTATTTCGAAGTGAAAACAGAACATTAGGAAAATATATTTCCTCGTCTTAAATAATAATGGTTAATGTTTAAACTTCCAAAGTCGAGATTTGCCTTGAAAAGGCCTGTAATTTGGTTGGGAGGTGTAATTCTATTGCATGGACTCCTGTTTCTTATTTTATTGAACATGGCCAATGCCTGCCCCACCTTGACTGGCTTCCGTGCCAGTGGGACGTAAAGAGCACCATCCAATTGTAGCCGTTGCCAGCCTCCTCTGGCCCCTGTGTCAGTGGCACATAAAAAGTACCCACTACACTCACGGAGTGGTTGACGTTAAGAAGAGCATCCAGATGTAGAAACAGTCAGATCAGACTGGAGCCTGGTGCAGCCTCCTGGCTTCCCAGACCCCGGTTGAACCGTCCAACCCATGCTAGCATGGAAAGTGGACGTTAAACGATGATGATCATGCAGGGGTGGACTGAAAGTATTTAGGGGCCTCTTAGCATTGCTATCATAAACGGTGGAGGTAAAGATAACGTACG
>NW_026417813.1:0-404 GCF_001194135.2 Octopus bimaculoides
TGCCAGCCTTGTGCCAAACTTTGAAACCATTATTATTACTGTTGTTATTATTGTATTCCTCTATACTAATGTTCTCTCTTTC
The DNA here is from genome assembly GCF_001194135.2 of Octopus bimaculoides. Lineage (NCBI taxonomy): Eukaryota > Metazoa > Mollusca > Cephalopoda > Octopoda > Octopodidae > Octopus > Octopus bimaculoides. The sequence goes on from NW_026417813.1 coordinate 83, forward strand.
TCTCTCTCTCTCCGTCTCTGTCTTTCCGTCTCCACAGTTACCAGTTACCATATTAGTGGCGTCTGTGGTGTTTAAGAAAAGTCTGCAGATGACAGGAAACTTCATAGAACGAGCAAGTGCTTACATCAAAGAGTCTAGATTACAAGGTAAATAACATACACATACCGTAAATCCTCGAATATAATCCGCACTTTTTTCCCAAAATTTAAAGGTCAAAATTTCTACTGCGTACTATATACGAGGTCAAAAATGGAAAATATTTTCTAAACAAAATTTTCTAAGTGATAAATTATGTGAAAGGCAATTTACTTAATATTTATTT
>NW_026417814.1:0-217 GCF_001194135.2 Octopus bimaculoides
GTTTTTTTTATTGTTTTACTTGTTTCAGTCATGTGACTGCAGCCATGCTGAAGCACCGCCTTTAGTCAAATAAATCAACCGTAGGATTTCTTCTTTGTAAGCCTAGTACTTATTCTATCAGTGTCTTTTGCTGAACCGCTAAGTTATGGAGATGTAAACACTGCAACATCGGTTGTCAAGCAATGGTGGGGGTACAAACACAGACAGACACACACAC
>NW_026417815.1:0-722 GCF_001194135.2 Octopus bimaculoides
ATAGATAGATAGATAGATAGATAGATAAATAAATAAATAGATAGATAGACAGATAGGCATAGATAGACAGACGGACATACAAAGAAAGACATACAGTCAGACAGGCAGATAGATAGATACATACATACATACATAGACAGACGGGCAGAGAGATACACAGCAAGATAGATAGATAGATAGATAGATAGATAGATAGATAGATAGATAGATAGATAGATAGATAGATAGATAGGTAGGTAGACAGATACATACATACATACATACATAAGCAGAAAGATAGACACACGGACAGACAGGCAGATAGATAGATAGATAGATAAACAGAAAGATAGACAACCAGACAGACAGACAGACAGACAGACAGAGTGACATTAATTCTTGCTTCTGCTTTTGTAAAGACGGTACTTCGTGATTTCACGTGTAATTTTGTTGCGCTTTCTGTTTAGAAACTCCGTCGAATAAGAACAGGTTATTTTATTAAATAACAGGAATTATTTACTTTCTTTTTTATGTATTACATTTATCTTACACTTTTATTTTTATTTTTTTGTTTTTCTTTCGCATTCCTTCACTGCATCCATGTAACATTTACCTCGTTGTGTGAATGTCTATACAGTGAGTACATTTTTACATCTTGTTGTTAATGTTGCTCACTTTTTTTTATCTCGTTGTTTTTGTTTTGGTGGTCTTAGTTTCTTAACTGTTGATGTTTTTTTTTGTTT
>NW_026417816.1:0-264 GCF_001194135.2 Octopus bimaculoides
ATATATATATATATATATATATATATATATATAACTTCCTTCAAACAGTTGACCGTGGCTATGCTGGAGCACCGCCTTATAGTCGAAAAAATCGACTCCTGGACTTATTTTTTGTTAGTCTGGTGCTTATTCTATCGAACCGCTAAGTTACGGACACGTAAACACACTAACATCGCTTGTCAAGCGATGGGGGTGAGGACAATCACACACACAAATATACATACATATATATATATATATGTATATATATATATACATATACAT
>NW_026417817.1:0-293 GCF_001194135.2 Octopus bimaculoides
TATATATATATATATATCTGATATGATATGTGTGTGTGTGTGAGTGCACAGATACATAAATATATGTATGTATGTGTATGCGTTTGTAAACGTATCGTTCATATAAGCGTTTGGAAATGAATATAATTTGGTACATACACATGTATATATGTGTATAAATGTGAATTGATATAAACATATATATTTGTGTGTGTATGCATATACACATAAATACATAAACACATACATAAATACATACACAACTATACATATATATATATGCATATATATGTATATGTATATATATATATATA
>NW_026417818.1:0-701 GCF_001194135.2 Octopus bimaculoides
TGATTGGTGATTCCTTTAGCAGAAGGCCAAGAATTAATGGTCAGTGATAGGAAGAAAATTGATAGAGGGGAGGAAGGAGAATGAGAGAGGGAGAGGGAGGTGGTAGGGGAAGATGGAGATGGTGGTAGAGAAATATACAAACACACACATACACACACATACACACACATACACACATACATACACACGCATATATACATATATATATATACACACAATAGGTGGAAAAATTGACAGAGAGACTGTAAGTTCGAAAAGGAGCAGATAGATAGATAGATAGATAGATAGATAGATAGATAGATAGATAGACACACAGATGGACAGATAGAAAGATAGATAGATAGACATATATATATATATATATATGTGTGTGTGTGTGTGTGTGTGTGTGTGTGTGTGTAGGAAGATAGATAGATAGATAGATAGATAGATAGATAGATAGATAGATAGATAGATAGATAGATAGATAGATAGACGGACAGATAGATGGATGGATGGATGGATGGATCGATGGAGGGATGCAGAGAGAGTGAGAGAAAGAAAGAAAGAATGAAAAAGAGAGTGACGGGGGAAAACAAGGATATAACTAGAATGAATAGATCTTAGGTGTGAGGGGGAGAATATGTGTATGTGTGTGTATGTGTGTATGCTTATTTGTGTGTGTATACATATATAGATATAGATATATAGATATATATGCG
>NW_026417819.1:0-218 GCF_001194135.2 Octopus bimaculoides
GTATATATATATATATATAATATAAATAATATATAAACATATGCATATATTCATACATATATGTACATACCTACATCTTTGCCTACATATATAATGCTCATAATGCTCATATATGTATATATATGTGTGTGTGTATGTACCTACTTACATACCTATCTACATACATGCATACATACATAATACATACATACACACATTCATACATGCACACACATTCA
>NW_026417820.1:0-232 GCF_001194135.2 Octopus bimaculoides
ATATATATATATATATATATATATATATATATATACATGCGTATATGTATGTGTGTGTGCGCGTGTGTATGTATGTATATTTATATAAACATACATATATATGTATACATACATAGATGCACAAATTTATATACATATGCTTATATAGATATACATGTACATATATACAGGAACACACAAACACTAATATATATATGGGAGAATATACAAAAAATAACAACAGACGAGGACA
>NW_026417821.1:0-313 GCF_001194135.2 Octopus bimaculoides
AGATAGATAGATAGATTCAGGTGAATATGGTACTTAAGTTTAGGCACCAGTATTTAGTATGGTAATATCCAAAACAACAAGGATATCCAAACGTAATGCAGTATGATCGTTTCATGTGACTCCATGAGCAATGTAAACATTACATCAAATATAAAATGTAGAGCAATCTTTGTGCAGCTGAGGATTGCTCTACATTTTATATTTGATGTAATGTTTACATTGGTCAATTAAATGGAGCCGCATGAAACGATCGTACTGCATTTCCTTTGGATATCCTTGCTGCTTATTTTGATTTATATATATATATATATAT
>NW_026417822.1:0-484 GCF_001194135.2 Octopus bimaculoides
TACATACATACATACATACATACATACATACATACATATATACACGCATATAAATATTTAGGATATATGTTTGACAACACGACGAGAAAGTCGATGTTTGCCATTGTATTTATGATTTGTTTGGGTATGAACCTCACAGCTTCCTTTGCGATTCCATTTAAAGATGTTGCACGGCGCAACTGCCAAGAGGTGGGGGGTCCATAACACCATTTCAGTGATTACTATAGCAACACGTGTGTCGTTGCGAATAACAGAATGACGAAGTCTCTTGTGGTTAATTCGTGTGATGTAGATTTGTAGTCAGAGAATTGGATTAGGCGAGTGCAGTTGCATAAGGAATGAATGTCAATAGAAAGATTGAAGCAAGAAAAGTGTGAATGAAAGAAAGAATGAAAGAAAGAGAGAATGAAAGAAAGAAAGAATGCGGGTAAAAAAATTTGAAGAAGGCATGAAGAAAGAACGAAACAAACAAACAAACAAACAA
>NW_026417823.1:0-413 GCF_001194135.2 Octopus bimaculoides
AACTTCTCAATGTCACGTTCTCTTATTACTGTCGGAGCGCCGATGAATCGGTCTGTTTAACGTATATAGGGATAACTTATATAGAATAAAACGGCTGGTATTTACGCCGTTGATGCTGAATATAAATCAAATAATATAATACAAGCAAGTCTAGATTAAAGTATTTAAGTACGTATATAATATACTTAACTTACGTGCGTTTTTGAAAAGCCAAAAAAATGCACCTTTTCTTCTGAATACATCTGCATAGCCGTATTGTGTTCACAATATTTTAAAAAAAAAGAAAAGAAAATGCTGCCGAGCCGGGCGAAACGAATTCGCACCGGCAGTGCTTGCAAATAAGATAGATGTTCACTTTTGCTAATATATGTATACATTTATGCGCACACAAAGCCACACACACACACACTCTT
>NW_026417824.1:0-136 GCF_001194135.2 Octopus bimaculoides
ACGTACGTACATACATACATACATACATACATGCATACATTCGTACGTACGTACATACATACATGCATACATGCATACATTCGTACGTACTACTTACATACATACATACGTACATACATTCGTACGTACGTACGTA
>NW_026417824.1:280-383 GCF_001194135.2 Octopus bimaculoides
ATTCGTACGTACGTACGTACGTACAGACATACATAAATACATACATTCGTACGTACGTACATACATACATACATATATACATTCGTACGTACGTAAGTACGTA
>NW_026417824.1:559-663 GCF_001194135.2 Octopus bimaculoides
TACATTCGTACTAACGTACATTCATACATACATACGTACACACATACATACATTCATTCGTACGTACATACATACATACATCCATTCGTACGTACGTACGTACA
>NW_026417824.1:673-871 GCF_001194135.2 Octopus bimaculoides
CGTACGTACGTACATACATACGTACATACATACATTCGTACGTACGTATAAACATACATACATTCATACGTACATACATACATACATACATTCGTACATACGTGCATACATATGTACATATATATATTCGTACGTACGTACGTAATTATATACATACATACATACATTCGTACGTACGTACGCACATACATACATACA
>NW_026417824.1:1010-1115 GCF_001194135.2 Octopus bimaculoides
CGTGCATACATACATACATTCGTACGTACGTACGCACATACATACACACATACATACATACATACATATTTACATACATTCGTACGTTCGTACGTACATACATAT
>NW_026417824.1:1211-1401 GCF_001194135.2 Octopus bimaculoides
TATTCGTACGTACGTACGTACATACATACAAACATACATACACACATACACACATTCGTACTTACGTACATATATACATACGTACACACGTACATACATTCGTACGTACATACATACATACATACATCCATTCGTACGTACGTACGTACATGCATACGTACATACATACATACATACATACATACATACA
>NW_026417825.1:0-359 GCF_001194135.2 Octopus bimaculoides
CGCTGTTTTTGCAATTTTTATTTGGAAGTCACTCCCGACAAAGTGGAGAGCAATCAGCAATGTAACAAACCTGAAGCAAGCACTTAATATGAAAAGGAAAGAAAGAAATCTAATGAGAAGCCACCCTAAGAATCCTAATAAAATCGATGCAAAATTTCAAAGACTTGTTTAGGAAAGATTAAGGAAGCAGGGAGTTCTTTAAGAAAGATGTTTGAGGAAAGAAATTACTTAAGTAGAAGCATTTCTTACAACAGGGTCACAACAATAGTGAGAGGATGAGAATGAACAGAAGGCTTTGTTACTCTACTAGAAACCTTTAGAAGAGGCACAAGAGAAGAAAGTTCAGCAGAACTGTGATC
>NW_026417826.1:0-1869 GCF_001194135.2 Octopus bimaculoides
ATATATACATATATATATACATAAATACGTACACACACACACACACACACACTCATACACACATACATACGCACCCTGTATCTGTGTCTCTGTGTCTCTGTCACCCCCCCCCATGCACACACACGCTTAAGCATCGCATAGAGCAATATTTCACTTAACGATCTCCTCGTTTAAAGCTCTCCCGCTTTAATGATAGTTTCCTAAAAATTATAAAGTAAAAATGTAATTAATGGCGCAAAATAATTAATAACCTTTGCTTTAAAAGCTTAATTACCACAATGCATCTCGATAATGAACGCACGAGTGTTTGCTTGTTCATTGAGTTATCCAGTTTGTTTGCATGCTGGCGTTGTGCGCGCATTCTGTATTCACGTTTTCTCCGCTATTCTTTTGTCTGAAAACTTTTCAACTAATTCATTATGAACTAATTCAAATCTCGCAAAAAGCCGAAGGAGTCTAACAATGGAAGATTCTGTTTATTCCTCTACTCTTAAAGGGCTCAATGGAATCTTTTCACGACCTGAAAAAAAAAAGAAAGAATCAATTGAGCGTTATCAAAGATTTCTATCTCCTTCGGAATTATTTATCTATCGCAGAGTTAGTTTACATTTCGAGGCTTACTCTTTCATACAGATTCTTACCATTTCTGCCTGCCATTGAACAATCGAATTCATGGGAAACTCGAAAGCTTAGTCAATGTTAAGTTCACTTCGATATCCGTTGCCCAAACGATTCGGAAGTCTGATTTACATTAAATACTCTCCGTCTCACTGCTCTTTCATTTCTATCATTTAAACTTGATCTTCTTCGGTAGGTCATATTATCTCCTTATCCACATAGACAAACTAGCTCTAACAAAGAAATGGATAAACCTCAATTGATGTCAGTGGATTTAGATTCTTAGTTCAAGTGTGGGGAAAATTGACTTGGAATATTTGAAATCATTTACAATAAAAACGTATTTTAATCTTCCTTTAAATTAATTTAATCGATACTAAGGTGCCACCTACTTTCGGCGAATGTCAAATATTCTGGAGACTGCGTTGACGCGTCGGCTGCGGCCTACGTCGATGGCTTTGGTAGTGCGGACGAGCTCCATCTAACATCGGAGCTGATGCATGCGGGGAAAAGAGGTGTCTTTGTGGTAATCTTCATGGACTACCATGTCGACAGATTGCAGGTCGTATTAGTGGTCTCAATGAGATAAACCTAATCGTTAAACGAATCTTAGCTAGGGTAAATATCCTCTTAACTTTAAAGCCAGTGGGATTATCCAGAGATAATGAAAAAAGGGCTAATGGACTCACTCTTTGTCCTTAAGCTACAGGTAGATACAGGGACGCCACCGTCAGCGACTCATTTGCTCCATCATAGGCGCAGGCGTGGCTGTGTGGTAAGAAGCTTGCTAACCACCACACGGTTCCGGGTTCAGTCCCACTGTGTGGCATCTTGGGCAAGTGTCTTCTACTATAGCCTCGGACTGACCAAAGCCTTGGGAACGGATTTGATAAACGGAAACTGAAAGAAGCCCGTCGTATATATGTATGTATACATTTATATTTATTTGTGCGTGTCTGTCTATATATGTGTTGTTTTTGTGCCTGACGACTGGTGTTGGTGTGTTTATGTCCCCCGTAAACAGAGTGGCGGTGCCATGGCCCAGTAGTTACGGCAACGGACTCGCGGTTTCAATTCCCAGACAAGGTGAGTGTTTATTGAGCGAAAACACGTAAAGCTCCACGAAGCTACGGCAGGGGGTGGTGGCGAACTCTGCTGTACTCTTTCACCACAACTTTCTCTCACTCTTTCAACCGACAGTGTGCCGTAGTAGTAGTAGTAGTAGTAGTAGTAGTAGTAGTAGTAGTAGTA
>NW_026417827.1:0-593 GCF_001194135.2 Octopus bimaculoides
CCTTCATTTCACCTAACTTTCCTCACTCAACGCCATCCATATGCAACCTACATGCCTCACACCAAATCTGAACCGATTTCCTGGACGAAAACCGCGAAAACACCAGCCAACAGAGTCATGATGATCTCGTTTCCTTCATTGGTAAAAAAAGAAAAGAAAGATATATTAACTGTCCATGCAAAAAGAACATTGACGTGTGCAGTAGTTCATTGAGATGAAGTGCTTTCAATTAGTCCTCAAGATCGCTGCAAATATTAAGCCTTACCATCACTAACGAACTCATAGAGCGGACATATATTTTCACCAGCGCGAAGATTGCATTATAAAGCTTTCATCTTTAAACAGCTACCGCTTTAAAGTCCAAATAAAGCCCTTGGAAGAGTATTTCTCCCTACTCAGAGACAATGTTGTTGTAACATAAATACATCTAACATAATAATAATAATAATATTAGGGAATAAATTATTCCAACCTTACAGGTAAAATTCAGTTTAGTAATATTATATATATATATATATATATTATATATTACGAATTTCGGTCTATTATATATAAATAAATAAATAAATAAATATATATATATATATATATAT
>NW_026417828.1:0-490 GCF_001194135.2 Octopus bimaculoides
GCGGTATTTCGTCTGTCTTTACGTTCTGAGTTCAAATTCCGCTGAGATCGCACTGGGATCGAGTTAATCGACTGGCCCCTTCCCCAAAAATTTCGGGCCTTGTGCCGAGAGTAGAAATGATTACTGTATGCTTCTCCTTTACATTAATAGGTATTCCAATGTCCAATCTTACGTAACCAATGAATTATTCAAAAGAATTCATAATAAACGAAACATTTATAAATCATAATCGTAAATAAACATATAACAGAAAGAGAAACTTTATAATAATAATAATAATAATAATAATAATAATAATAATAATTATTATTATTATTATTATTATTATTATTATTATTATTATTATTATTATTATTATTATTATTATTAAGGCGATGAGCTGGCAGAAACGTTCTGAGTTCAAATTCCGCTGAGATCGACTTTGCCTTTCATCCCTTAGAGGTCGATAAATTAAGTACCAGTTACGTACTGGAGTCGATCTTATCGACTG
>NW_026417829.1:0-210 GCF_001194135.2 Octopus bimaculoides
ACTCATTAGCTATAAGCATCATTAAGGATAATCCGAAGCAGTAAAATAGTCAAGTGGATAAAGTATAAAGCTAACCAAGATATTATATACGCTTCTACTCTAGGTACAAGGCCCTAAATTTTGGGGTAGTGGGGCCAGTCGATTGGATCGACCCCAGTAGGCAACTGGTGCTTAATTTATCGACCCCGAAAGGATGAAAGGTAAAGTCGA
>NW_026417830.1:0-268 GCF_001194135.2 Octopus bimaculoides
GATAGATAGATAGATAGATAGATAGATAGATAGATAGATAGATAAAGAACCCCTTCGGTCATGTATTGCCAAGGGATTGCACCTAGAAAGTTTCCCACCCAAGGCACAAGTCCAGGTAAGGTTGTTTACGGAAGACCAGCAGTCACCCATGCATACCAGCCTTCCATCTCCACGCCGCTGATGTTGTCCAAGGGAAAGGCAAAGGTCGCTACAGCATAACACCAGTGACGTCGCAACTCATTTCTACAGCTGAGTGAACTGGAGCAAC
>NW_026417831.1:0-262 GCF_001194135.2 Octopus bimaculoides
ATATATATATATATACACATCCATCCATCCATCTATCCATGTAAATGTATATGTGTGTGTGTGTATGTATGTATGTATGTGTGCGTGTGTGTGTGTCTGTGTCTGGGTTTCTCACCCCTTGCCGCTTGACAACTAGTGTTGGTTTGTTTACGTCTGTGTAATTTAGTATTTCTGCAAAAGCAACTGATACAATAAAACAAATGACCCAAGGTCGATTTACTACTACTACTACTACTACTACTACTACTACTACTACTACTAC
>NW_026417832.1:0-251 GCF_001194135.2 Octopus bimaculoides
AGTATTGTCTCAAAAGTAATGACAGCCTTTGAGAAAGAGGGAAAAACCTCATCAAAAACAAAACTCCGGAAGAAAACCAAAACTTTTAGATAGGGACTGTCGGACTCTTACGCGAATTGTTCGAAAGGATCACAAAAGTACACCTTCCAAAATTACTGCAGAGCTTAATGACCACCTCCAGAACATAGTTTCCGCAAAAACTGTTCGCCGGGAGCTGCACAAAGCCGGATTTCACGAGAGGGCTGCAATCA
>NW_026417833.1:0-299 GCF_001194135.2 Octopus bimaculoides
CTAGATAGTTTCGCTATAATATTTAGTTGTTTATGTGTATCTGTATGTATAGATATGTAGATATTTCTATAATAAATGAGTTTACTTTGTTTATTTATTCATTGTATATATCTACATTTGTATAAACTAAGTATTGATTCTTCATATTTCAAAAACTTATTCATATTTCTAAAATCTGTTCATATTTCTAAAAACTTACTTGGAGAAATCCCCAGCTTGTTGGGCTCGCTTCGCTTGCCATCCCCACACCCTGTGGAGTGGGAAGGGGGCGTTTAAAATTTGATTCGCTTAGGCATCAG
>NW_026417834.1:0-201 GCF_001194135.2 Octopus bimaculoides
CACTTCACTTCTGTTCCTAATTCAATCAATCTAAGCATTTCAGAGTCTATTTCTGATGTGCTCATAGAATGCACCGCTCCAGTGCATCTTTTGCATATGAAAATTACTTTCTCTGTTAGCCTGCCTTTGATTCCACTACATCTTTCATATGCCCATAGCTTTTGGAGTTTATACCTACTGCCTTACGGCCTAACAATCAAG
>NW_026417835.1:0-232 GCF_001194135.2 Octopus bimaculoides
GACATTCTAAAATACTATTAAATTTCATTCCATTTTAAAAAAGGTAAAATTGGACATAACTTATGGGATGGCCTGATAATTATTGCTTAAGCTTGGAAATACCTTGTTCTTCAATTCAGCTGGGGAATTCACCATGATAGCAATATGAGCCAAATTGATATCACCATTCCCATGAAATGGTACTTTCATCATCATCATCATTTAACGTCCGCTTTCCATGCTAGCATGGGTT
>NW_026417836.1:0-215 GCF_001194135.2 Octopus bimaculoides
TGGTGATTCAGCATTCTATTGCAGCTATATGATATGTGTTTGCGACTGATATGTGAGGATGATTCACTCCTGAACTGAAATAGGCTCCCAGCCTTTGTATCATGAATGGTTATGTGGACCACTCCTAATGAAAGCCAAACCTTCCTTTGACCACTACATTGAAAGTATTAAGAAAATAATGTTATTTAGATATACTTTTATTTTAGTTGTTTACA
>NW_026417837.1:0-439 GCF_001194135.2 Octopus bimaculoides
TATATATATATATATATATATGTATATATATATATACATATCTGTGTGTATGTATATGTATAGATGTATATATAAATATGAAAAATGGAAAAAAAAAGCGCAATAGAGGACAATAAAACATCCGGACATATAGACGATACGAAGGTGAACAGGAAAAACAACAATTACAGGGACACTTTACACACGCCAGTTAAATTTCATTCCTCCTCAGTCGAAAGCCACCTGTTGTTATATTCTTGTTGCTTGTATTTGTAACTGTGTACCATGTTGTCTGTTTTTTTTTGCCTTTGTTGTCGTACACATTCGCTAGCTTTCTTACAAAAAAATTTAATGCTCTTAGCTTTGACTTCTTTTGAGGTTACTAGATCGAAGAATCTCAAGTGTCTCTGTTCGAATGTTTTATTGTCCTCTATTGCGTTTTTGTTCCATTTTATATATA
>NW_026417838.1:0-311 GCF_001194135.2 Octopus bimaculoides
TGTCACACTCTGTGTCACGCTGAATACCCCCCCAAGAACTACGTTAAGGGTATACGTCTGACTGTGGAGTGCTCAGCCACTTGCACGTTAATTTCACGAGCAGGCTGTTCCGTTGATCGGATCAATTGACACCCTCGCCGTCGCAAGCGACGGAGTGCCGCGATCGTCAGAATATAGTCTGTTAAGAGCGTAGTAGAGTACAGTATGAAGCCTGTCCACCTTCAGATTTATCCTGCGCTACCCTGTATTAAACGCACTTCCAGGTTTGCATTTGGGTATCTGTTATGTGTGAATAGATAATTGAAAAATAT
>NW_026417839.1:0-300 GCF_001194135.2 Octopus bimaculoides
AGGTAAAATAAAAAAAACACGTTTGTATTCTTAAGAGCTTATCTATATAAAAAGCGCACATATTTGGGTGTACATACACATATTTATATATACATGAATATAGGGGAAACATTAGAGATATATATGCATGTTAAACGTAGAGATTTAGTGGGGGAATTCTAATGATAACAATTTACAATTAATGAATTAAAAATGAATGATGAGAGTTTGAACTCGGATTCCAATATATTACTTCAGAAAGAAAAAAAAAATAAGTGAAATCGAATTTAAAATGGAATCTTCTAACAAAAACTATTTTTT
>NW_026417840.1:0-311 GCF_001194135.2 Octopus bimaculoides
ATTAACTACGAAACACAGTTCATCATAGAATAGGCATCGGATAAGCCCTTCCCGAAGAAAAAATAAACCAAAAACATACACAGAAATGAACCAACGCTTATCAAACACAAACCACAGACGGTCAAGGGGTCACAACCCCACCGACCTTATATCCCAAAATAACTTACAAACAACAATCTAGATGTAATCTTGTTGGCATCCTACATACAAATCAAAGGTTCCATCGAAACCTCCAGACTAACCAAAACACCGGTTGTCAAGCGATGATGGGGGATAAACACAGGCATAATGACACACACACACACATATAT
>NW_026417842.1:0-244 GCF_001194135.2 Octopus bimaculoides
AAGAAGAAGAAGAAGAAGAAGAAGAAGAAGAAGAAGAAGAAGAATGTAATCTGTGAATGTAATTTAGATCTACAAAACCTGCTGGGTGCTAGCAGGCCGACTGTAGCCGTCAGATATACGGGTGGATCCCTAAAAATGTTATCCGATGATAAGACGAGGCTATATTTTGAATTTAGGGTCCTATTGTAACGAATTGTGTGGATGGTAGATAGATAGATAGATAGATAGATAGATAGATAGATAG
>NW_026417843.1:0-473 GCF_001194135.2 Octopus bimaculoides
GTCTGTCTGTCTGTCAGTCTTTCTATCTTTATTTATTTATTTCTCAAGAAATACTATTCCCTGTGATAGAGTATGAAAATAATATCTATCTGATTTGCCTTCAGCCCTCTGACACTGAAAGTCAGCTTGTACAGCACAGTGTGATCATTGTCACCCAGTGTACTCATTATCTGCTTACCAACATAAAAACATAATTATAAAATATGCATAGGCACGAAGTGACACCTATTGACAGTTTTCAAAGTTACGCATCACAGATTAGGGAGAAGTGCGATTTAAACTCGAAACATATAATTGCATATAATTATACATACATACATATATATTAGTACATGTATATATATGTATATATATAGAATTGCAACTATATATATATACATACAAATACATATGCATATATATATTAATATATATGTATATATATAGGTTTCTATATATGTTTATGTATATATATGTTTATGTATATATATATA
>NW_026417844.1:0-364 GCF_001194135.2 Octopus bimaculoides
TGTTTTCTTCTTACTGCGCTTCCTCTTTCCTTTCGTAGCTATTTGCCAACCTTCCCACTCTCTTCATCCGATGAGAGTTCTGAGGAGTCAGAAAGAGGTAACGGCAAATTGTGTGCGTCTGTGTGTGTTTCTGTGAGTGTTTGTGTTGCTGTTTTTGTTGTTGTTGGCTGCTTGTTGTTTGTGTGTGGTGTATGTGATATGGGGGAGGGAGAGGCAGTCTCGGAATTTTCTTTTTTTTCTCTTCTGTTTTTGCAGTTTCTGTTGTCTTTTCTGTTGTGGTTAATACTGATATTTCTGTTGTTTTTTGTGTTGCCGGTGGTGTTGGTAGTAAAGTTTTTCTGTTGGGGGTATTTGGTAGTTGCTT
>NW_026417845.1:0-282 GCF_001194135.2 Octopus bimaculoides
TGGAATGGTGTGCGCGCCGTCGGTTTATTAGGAATAAGTTTACCTGCGAGAATTGTTTAGTACCATGCGGACTTGTTAAAAAAACAAACAAAAAAAACACGTGTGATATATTTATAAACAGCCTAAAAAAAACACATTTCAGAGTTGTACGGATGATACTAGTAAGACGTTAAGTTATTTCCCTTGTATATTTTTATTTACTTTTTTTACCCCCCTAAACTGGAGGATTACCTTCACTTTGAATTGTTACCACCTAATGCAACAATCAATGATCAAGTCTAC
>NW_026417846.1:0-436 GCF_001194135.2 Octopus bimaculoides
GTGTGTGTGTGTGTGTGTGTGTGAGTGAGAGAGAGAGAGAGTGTGTGTTGCTATAAATGTATACATAGAAATATACAGTGAGGCTTTTATGTTATGGGAAGAAGGGGAATCTGATGTTTGAGGACTGAGAGGGAAAAAAATTTATCTAAACTCATGAATAATTTCTACCAACAAAAGCCATCCCCTATTTCTTTGGACAAACACACAACTTCTTCCTTACTGGTCTTACTTACTTCAAAGAAAGGTTTCCAACCAGACCATGTTATATTCAATTTGAATGCTTTTTTAACTTTCCACACCTGCAAAAGCAAAATCGTTTTAAATTAGAGATCATTTGGCATTTATTTCTCAACAATCCATCAGTTTTCAAATATTAGTTAAATACACTTAAAAGATGAATATTTTAATGATATCAATTTTTTTTTTTTTTTTTCCA
>NW_026417847.1:0-437 GCF_001194135.2 Octopus bimaculoides
CACACACACACATATATGTATGTGTGTATGAGTGTGTGTGTTTGTATACATGTATATTTAAACTCCCAAATAAACAATATCCTATGAATATCCATAAGGAAATATTCTTTTATTTGTTTCAGTAATTCTGACTATGGCCATGCTGGAGCACTGCCTTTAGTCGAACAAATCGACCCCAGGACTTATTTGTTGTAAGCTTAATGCTTATTCTACCAGGCTCTTTTGCTGAACCACTAAGTTATGGGGACGTAAACACACCAACATCGTTTGTCAAGTGATTGTGGCGAGGTGACAAATACAGACACACAAACAGATATATATATATATATATATATATATATATACAGAGTGTCCACAAAGTCTGGGTACATGGGGTAAATAAAATCGTAACATAAACAATTAAATAATATAAGAAATAATAATTTCTTAAAGTATGT
>NW_026417848.1:0-357 GCF_001194135.2 Octopus bimaculoides
GAAATAGAAACTAAGACTATGGAGAGCATCCAGCAAATAGCTAACTCCACACACCAGAGTATTAAGGTTACGATAGACTACCCTACTAAACACCCTAACTATAGATTACCTGTACTAGATACTGAACTCTGGCCAGAAACGGAGAATAATAAAACCCGAATCCTCCATTCACACTATGCAAAACCTATGGCCTCCAAATACCTGATCCATCGGAACTCGGCTATTGAGGACAATGCCAAATTCAATATATTGATGGCAGACCTCGTCAGAGTAATGCGAAATGTGTCCTGCATGTGTAACCCTACAGTGTTAAAGAGACATATACAACATTTCGTCCACCGCATGCAGTTCTCAGGT
>NW_026417849.1:0-257 GCF_001194135.2 Octopus bimaculoides
ATAAGTCGTGGAATCTTTATAGACTGAGCTTGTAAGAAATTTACTCTTCATAAATATAAGCATGTATATATTCATATGTATAGATATAAACACAGACACACATAATTACACGCACATATTTACACACACACATATACTTATACATACATGTGTATCTATATATATATTAAATACATATGCATATATATAGCTACATATATAGATAGATATTTAAATATATATACATACATATATATATGTATATATATATATATATA
>NW_026417850.1:0-683 GCF_001194135.2 Octopus bimaculoides
TATATATATATAGTCATATACATGTGTGTGTGTGTGTGTGTGTGTGGATGTATGTGTGGATGTTTTCCTCTTTGTATCTATATCTATTATCTATATATACAGGTGTGCGCACACATAGAAACTTGGATATATTGGAGAAATCATAAACAAGCTACGGGCATAAACTCGTACATCAAACAATGCATTCATGCACATACACTTACGCACCTACATGTATAAACGCAGACGCATTCTTAACACGTTTGTGTGTGTCTTATTTCCTTATCTTCTTGTGCATTCTGCAGGATTAATAGAGAGGAGTAATGCCTATGATTAAAAACATTCGAATATCGGATACTCGGTCATTGCATGTGCTTCATGTGCCAACTTTTATGGAACTACTTGCAAAAAAAAAAAAAAATTGCAGGTGAGCCTCGGATTACTTGTTATATATACGTATACGTGTGTGTCTGTGTGTGTGTCTGTGTGTCTGTGCGTGTGTGTGAAAAGGGAACATGTATATAAGGTGTGCAAATAACCATATGTATAGTGCTAGGTAGTATGTAGATATCTACTATGAAGCATTTTTTGTAAAAACTTGGAAAATCTTTAGAGCATATTTCTCCTTCTCACCCTTTTTCTTATTATATATACATATACATACATACATAAATATATATAAGGTTATATGTATATGTGTGTTT
>NW_026417851.1:0-183 GCF_001194135.2 Octopus bimaculoides
TACTGTTATTCAATGACATCAATATAGGAGGGATATTTTGTGCAACCCCTACCAAATTGGTGGACTTGGTGCAAGTACAACAGAGGTAGAATGCCACAGGAGAGGTGGGTTTTTTAATCTTTGTACCTGACCGTTCTGCTGAAACCCTTCTGCCCCTTATTAAAAAATTTATCAAACCAGGGA
>NW_026417851.1:469-637 GCF_001194135.2 Octopus bimaculoides
ACAATTCCATTCAACCTTTGCTCCCTTCACCGCCAACAACTGAAGGAGAGAAAGGAAAAATTAGAATCATTAAATGAATGGCTGAAATATTTTGAACGCAGAAGATCATAAAAACAATTTTCCTTCCCTTTCCCCTTCACGTAAAAGGGACAAGAATACAAAAAAAAA
>NW_026417852.1:0-232 GCF_001194135.2 Octopus bimaculoides
TATATATATATATATATATATATATGTATTTATATATATACATACATACACATATGTGTATATATATGTATGTTCATGTATGGGTGTGTGTGTGTGTATAATAGCCGATATAAATGTTGGTTGACTCCCCAGTCATGCTTTTGCATCTTAGAGCAGAAAGTTAACCTAAGAAGTGCAGGATGGGTGGACATTCTATGTATGGGAGGCACGCAATAAGTGGACGAATGCTGCA
>NW_026417853.1:0-323 GCF_001194135.2 Octopus bimaculoides
ATATATATATATATATGTACCCTGCGCCTCCTCTGACACTTTCCTCACCCCTAACACATCCCGCCCTTACAAAGGTACCCATGTTGGTAACAGTTTCTACCTCCTGCATCCACCCGCTGGGCATCTGATATTGGTTAGATACATTGATTGGAGGTAAAGTATTTGTGCATCTCTGTATTTATATATATATATCTATCTATATAGATATATATATTAGCTGATACAAAGATACATAGACGGACAACTGGATGGATGCTTGGATAGATTGATAGGTAAATAGGTATGTCTGTGTATATTGATATTTGTGTGTGTATATATATATA
>NW_026417854.1:0-531 GCF_001194135.2 Octopus bimaculoides
ATATATATATATAGGGTAAACAAAGTTAGCGGTTATAATAACCGACTAAGGAATAGAATATCCGTATTTACTATCGGTATATGTTACCCGTATTATCCCCGGGTATTGGTGTGCAGGCACACCATGCACGTACAGTGCAAGTAACAGCAAGATAAACAAGAGTTTATCAGGGACCAATGCAAATAATCAGAAAATGGGGAAGACCTCAGATTAACAAACACATGGATTGGACCATATTTATCGCATATCTTTTAATACAAAGCATGATATATTGCATTAAAAAATAAGCTATAAATATGGTCTAGCCGATGTGTTTGTTAAACTGAGGTTTTCTCCATTTTCTGATTATTTGCATTATATATATGTAATTATCTGTTCTAATGGAATCAAAAGGGTTTATAGGACTTCAAAAGAAGTGTTCAAATATATATGAGACGAAGATAAAGAAGCATTTATATATGATTAAATGTTTGAGGGTTGGTGTTATATGTAAAGTCGTTGACCCAAATTTAATGTTTGTTCTATAACCAA
>NW_026417855.1:0-261 GCF_001194135.2 Octopus bimaculoides
CACAATACTGCAAGCAGAATTACCACAGACACTGCTTCAAGCATTATTATCACATGTACCACTGCTAAAAGTATTATGATAGTCACAAGCAACAGTAGAATACAGACAGTACTACTTACTTAGTACACACATACTTTACTAGCACATACACTACCAAAACTTGTATAACTATACATAGAATCATAAACTGTATTATCAAACACTCTGTTACAGGTATCAACAAGCAATACTAACACATAATTCTGTCACTAGAAGGACTAG
>NW_026417855.1:271-606 GCF_001194135.2 Octopus bimaculoides
GGTATCAACAAGCAATACTAACACATAATTCTGTCACTAGAAGGACTAGCAACCACAAACTCTACCAGCTGTACAATTGCATACACAGTAATGTACATACATTAATATAAGCTGTACTACAACATAAACTGCTGCAATAAATTCTAACATACACTTCTACAAGCAGCACTAGTACTTATACTGCCTCAAGCAATACTAACACACATATACTGCTACAAACAGTACTACCACATACAGTGCTACAAGCAATACTAACACACTTATTACCACAAGCAGTACTGCTACACACATATTACAGGCAACACACACACAAGTAGTACTACCACATATACTAC
>NW_026417856.1:0-213 GCF_001194135.2 Octopus bimaculoides
ATATATATATATATACATACACACGATTCACACACACAAATATATAGACATATATTTATTTATAAATATATATATATATATATATATTCCCACCCCTGACAACATGGAAGGCAGACGTTAAATGATGATGAGGATGATGATGATATATATATATCATGTATACATATATATATATACATATATATATATACATATATATCATATATACATATA
>NW_026417857.1:0-730 GCF_001194135.2 Octopus bimaculoides
TATAAATGTATATAAAAATGTATGCGTAATTGAGTATAAATATTATGAAAATCTAAAGTTTAAAAAGCATCTTACGATCGTTTCACGGATATTGTTGCCTTTATAACATAATCAATATAGATAAGCATATTGGCAATAATTCCACTCTTCAGAGATGTATAGATTTATTATATACGTGTTAAAAACAAATGGTATATATAAGATGATATTAATTAAAATATAAAAAATATTAAGAATATTAAAAATATTAAAATGTATACTGTCCTTTAAGAGTTTGTAAATGTAATCCCTCCTATTATTTGGAAAATTCATATTCTTCATTTGTAGAAATTTTAAATAATATATATATTTTTTAAAATTGATATGTTTTTCAGAATATTTAAGAATTCGGTATATAATTATCGAAAAAGTAAATATTGATGTGATTCATAGGATTACCAATATATCCAACAACAAGATGACTTTCATAATACTTATACTCAATTACGCATACATTTTTATGTACATTTATATACACATGTATTTTTATGTACATTTATATTTTTTATATATATTTATATTTTGTACATCTTAAATTTTAATTTAATTATAATTCAAAATATTACTATATCACATTAAACATATATCTTTCGGAAATTTGGATATTGATTTCTTGTGAATATTATTAATGATATAAAAACATATATCTATTTGCTCAAAGTAATAGAGCACTTAATATAAGCTCAATAAA
>NW_026417858.1:0-227 GCF_001194135.2 Octopus bimaculoides
ACATACATCCGTACATACATACATACATACATACGTACATACATACATACACACACATATACATACGTCCATGTCTATTCTCTTGATATCGTGATGACCTTCTTATTGAAAGTGTCACACTTTTGAAAAATTCTAAATATAAGTCAGGACATTGCACACATAGTTATATAGAGCAGGAAATGAAAATGCATATATATACATATATACATACATACACACACACACAC
>NW_026417859.1:0-1273 GCF_001194135.2 Octopus bimaculoides
TATATATATAAATATACACACACATACACACACACATATATATATATACTTATACACATGTATGCATACACAAACGATACACACTGAGAGGTGTAGACATATACATGCACACATACATCATTACGTACGAATATATATTAAAACGGTGCCTTAAGTATTTAACTAATAGTGCATACATACATGCATTTTACGAGCATGGTCCCTTGCATCTATCCATCTATACACACACACAGCCCCCCCCCCACGATAAGATATTTACGTAAGTGACTATTACATTATTACTAATGCTCAGTCTCTAAAGGTGGCAATTGCTTTCATTAGCTTACAGATGTTTCCGCGGCTAAAAGTATCACTCACCTAACACTTCCCTCTGAAGCATAAGTATATTACAGTTTCGCAAGTTATTAATATGGCTCTGCATAAGAGAAGTTGTTATACATACAGGCATTTCTGTATGGTAAGAAGGTGAAAAAAGGTTGCAGATATGGGGGAGGCTAAAAGCCCCAGTGAAGTATATGAACATTTATAAGAGGCTTGTTGCCTCATATAAAGAGGAAGAATGTTTGTGTTAATTTGTTTTATAAATCTGACCGACTTGTATTGAAAAAAGTTTTAGAGAGGTTATCAGTCGGCGGGCGCAGATGCCTCTCCCATTTTCATTCTGTCTTGTGCATTCATCTTCATTCATTAATATATATATATATATACACGAACACACACTACACACACATATATATACGACTATTGAAAAGGTGGCAAGACGCAATGAAAATTTTGGAAAAATAAATAAGTAAATGAGTGGAAACCGAGTCGGTGAGTGTGTTAAATAATAAGGCATTAAAACAGAATGACTTTCCCCGAACAATAACACACACACACAGACACACAGACACACACAGAGACACACACACACACAGACACACACACACAGACACACACACACACATATATATATGAAGGATTTCATGTATGCGTGAGTGTTATGAACGCAAACGTACAGATACAGAGAGCTGCACACATGCACATGTGTACTTGAGGGTATACAGATAGACGGCTGGGGTAGAGAGGAGACAGACACGTGGGCGCGAATCAATGACTGCTTATGAGGAGATGCACCTGTTTGGACTTTATTGCTAGACATTTATAAACAGAAACACACGCGTAAACACACACACACATGAACACATGTACGCACGCACACACTCACACGAGAAGTCACAGACGCATATATATATATATATATATATATATATATATATATATATATATATAT
>NW_026417859.1:2468-2914 GCF_001194135.2 Octopus bimaculoides
GGGAGAGAAAGATAGATAAAGAAAGAGAGAAAGAGAGATGCATTCATTCATTCATTCATAGATATACGTGCACAACCCTAACCCTAACCCTATTTGTGTCCGTGCGTCTGAATCGATGCGTATCCCTTAAATCAAAGTGAACTAAAGGACTATTAGGGGACACACGTGTCACTACATGAATGACCCCTACGCTGCACAGGCCGCTCTCAGCCCTGCATGTGTATGTGTGTGTGTAGATGTGTACATCACTGCTTTACTAGTTTGCACGTGTGTAACTTAGCTTCTTAGCATGAATCACTTCTCAGCACGAGTTAGTGTGTGTGTGTGTGTGTGTGTGTGTGTGTGTGTGTATGCATGTGTGTATGTAAGTGTGCATGGTGTGTATTGAGTGTGTGCATGTGCGAAATTTTGAATGGCAAGGAAGCATGTGTGTGTGTATATATATA
>NW_026417859.1:3771-5145 GCF_001194135.2 Octopus bimaculoides
CCTCATACATCATACAAGAGTCAGATATCGAGGAATCATCGTCGATGTTGCTATTGTTTCATCCCTTATTTTGGAATCGGATTACACGTGCATGCGCAGTGTTTTGTGTTTAAAATGTGTGTGCGTACGTGCGTTCTTTCAACTTGTGTGTGTGAGTGTGTGAGAGTGTGTGTGTCTTTATTTTTCATAAATCTACCTTTTGTTGTTATCGACTATCATTACTTTTAATGGATCTGTGTGTGTGTGTACATATAAAAATCCCCACACAAATGCGTGTGTATACATATAACGTATGCATGCATGTACACACCCACACATATACACGCACACATATTTATGTGTGTTTATGTATATATATATGTGTGTGTGTTTGTGTGTGTGTGCGTGGACATAAAATGTATATATATATATATATATATATATATATATATAATTGTATATGTGTGCATCTGTATTTACATTTATATATATATATATATATATATATATATATATATATATATATATATATATGTGTGTGTGTGTGTGTGTGTGTGTGTGAATAGGTTATATGTAACCACGTATATTTGTGTGTATTTGTGCGTGTCTGTGACTATGTATATATCTATATATACATATATGTATATTTGTGTGTGTGTGTTTGTATTTCGCTTAAGCATTGCAAGACTATTGATCTGGTGTAGAACTCAATACTCCCATTCTCCTGAAAGAAGTGTTAGTTGAGTACAGAGATGGAATCGATGCTTATCTTACGAACTTCATTAGAGTACAGCTGTTTCTGCAGTGACTGATAGTTGAGTGTTTGAGTGACACATTAGAGCCTCATCGTGTATTTGTATAGAATGTTATCATTATAAGCACTATTCTTGGTGTGAGGAGTGGCATATTCCACTCCCCACGGCAATTTCACTGTACCCCTTTCACTTTTAAAAAAATATTTTTTCAAGTCTCGCTGACGCAGGCCTAATAGATTATTGCCTGATTATACATATATAACGACGCGAAGAGAGAAACGAAGACATAAAAAAGAGGAAGAAGTGGATACGAAGTGGTGTTTGGGCGACGGATCTTGGTAGAAAAAAAAAAGAACTTCATGGGGAGTTAGTAAGGAGAGCAAAGCAAGACTGGACTTACCTGGGCTGGCAGGATGAAGAAAAAATTGCGGAGATGAAATTGGAGCAGTTGAAGTTGCCGTTGTTATCATTGGAGTGCCTCTTGGTAGACAACATTCTTCGTCCTTCCCTCGGGTGCACAAATCGAAAGACCATGGGGACAGCCAACGTACAGTTGTGCGTGTGAGAATACTTGCTCTGTCAGATTCAAACCAACCGCTTGCGCAGATTGTCCCTGTGCCTTGTTGATTGTCACGGGAAA
>NW_026417859.1:6045-7181 GCF_001194135.2 Octopus bimaculoides
AAGAGTGAGAGAAAGTTGTGGTGAAAGAGTACAGCAGGGTTCGCCACCATCCCCTGCCAGAGCCTCGTGGAGCTTTAGGTGTTTTCGCTCAATAAACACTCACAACGCCAGGTCTGGGAATCGAAACCGCGATCCTATGTACATAAACCCAGTACACAAATAGTACTTATTTTTCGACCCCTAAAGATGAAAAGGAAAGCTGAAATCGGCGGGATTTAAACTCAGAACGTAATGATACACAAAATGCCGTCACTCCTACTACCACCACCACCACTACTACTACCACTACTACTACTACTACTACATTTATTGTTATTTGCTCTAATTGTTATTTTTCTGCTAAGAGTTCACTTGAAGTTTAGGTGCAGTTTAAGGTGGGTTCATGTATATAAATGAGCGTATATGCGAAATTATATACATACATGTATTCAAACACACACACACACACACACATATATATATATGTGTGTGTATATATACATATAGATAGATAGATACCACATAGGTAGATAGATAGAGAGATAGATAAAGAGAGAAAGATCTTCATGTCTATACATTTGCACCCACCGATATAATGTCACATATACACAGATACACACACACACACACACACACACACACACACACACACATATATATATATATATATGAATATATATATGTATATATACATATATGCACACATACACAAATGTATTTGGATACACAATCATAAATATAAAGACATGCAGACGCACCTACACACACACACATTTATACACACATGCATGCATAATATTTATATATACCCAGGGAAAGAGAGAGGGAGAAAGAGACAGACAAAGAGAGAAAGAATCAGAAGACATCGATATGAAGAATAAAATCCAAAACAATTTAATTAACAGACGAGACCGTAAAATTAAATTTTACAAAAAAATTTTTTTTTCATATTATTATTATTATTATTATTATTATTATTATTATTATTATTATTATTATTACTTTACAAATTAAAATATATATAAAAAAAAGAATGAAACAACCACATCACAGTGACATCAGCCTCAACACAGGATGTCAATTACTGAACGCTCATATCAAAAAAAATTTTGAAAGTCGGCCATTTTGAAATCCACGAAACATGAGTGTATGTACAC
>NW_026417859.1:7498-8626 GCF_001194135.2 Octopus bimaculoides
ATCTCTATAGATTGATAGATTAATGTATATTATTTAAAATATTACATTATATAGCACACACACTCTGTATATATATATATATATATATATGAATAATAACAATAAATGGGGCAAAACGCATATAAATAAAAGTTCCTTTAATTCCTACATATGTTTCAAAATATATGTGCATTCTACTCCAAAGAAGCTGCTGGAATTGCACATATATTCATCGTCAGGGAACCAACATATAGAAGCAAGACAAATGCGAAATGATGAGGTAGCTTACGAGTTATAATATTATAATATTATATGGCCATGTAAGTGACCGTTAGATGTAAGAACGCTGGTTTACATAGAGTTATAATGTGAGGGAGGCTGTAAATGCTATACTAAAGGTTTAAATTAAATTATTAAAATAGGGGAAGGCAAAATGGATCACAGTAAAGTAAGCTGAAATCGTAAACTAAAAGCTAATTCAAATGTGGAGGAATGGAGATAATCAAGAGACTTCATCATGTATATAGCACACACACATGAATTGAGATAATATTAATATATGCATAAACTTATATTTCGTTTTTCGATTTGGTTTGCAAGATTTTTTATGTGATTTCGTGTGTTGAAGTATATTCTGTTGTGTCTGGGGAGAGTCATTTTCTTATTGTGCCTTAAAATTTAACACACTCACCGGTAAACTTTCCACTTATTTCTTATTTTTATTTTCCTAAAATTTTCGTTGCGTCTTGCGACCTTTTCAATAGTCTTGACTCTCTTGAGAAATAAGTGGAAATTTTACCGGTGATTGTGTTAAATTTTAAGGCACAATGAGAAAATGAATCTTCCCAGACACAACAGCATAAACTTCAGAAGGGAATATTTATATAGATTTATATATTGCTATTATTATTGAAGGCAATATAAATACTCCGTAATAACAGCAATATTAATATTGGTGGTTGCAAGTTTGAAATATAGCATTATATAGCTAAAAATAAATAAAATTACATTAATCAATAGGGACACATTAAAGTGTCGACCCGCTAGAAATAAGAGTCAAAACCCTTATTACAACCACCAAACAAATTTACACTGAAAACAACAGATTCAGAATACAGTATACAGCGGCAATGATGATGGTGGTGGTGA
>NW_026417859.1:9108-11630 GCF_001194135.2 Octopus bimaculoides
AAGTGTGTGTGCGCCACTCTCTCGCTCTCTATGCGCGCGCGTCTTTGTGTGTGTGTGTGTGTGTGTGTGTTTTAAACGACAGAAATTACTGAATGCCTTAAAGGCCAATTCTCTTTATTTCATTCTGTTATTTGATTCATTCAGTTGACTACGGCCATGCTGGAGCACCGCCCAGAAGTGTTTCTGTCGAACAATTCTGCCCGAAGCTATAGTTAAAGACATTTGCCCAAGATGCCACGGTAGTCCACCGTCTCAGAAGAACTACGTACACACACACACACACACACACACACAAACATATATTCATTTCAGACATATCATTGCCATAGATGTACCCTGTTTCTATTTTTGGCAACTCGTAGCAGATGTCAACATTTTGCCACTGAAATTAACTAAAATATAATTAGTCCGTTCAACACCCGCAAAACCACACAAAAATAATTTTTTATGGGTTTTAAAACAGAAACGGTGTAGTGACAAGTAAAATATATTGTAAAAAAGGGAATGCAAAAGAAATATGTAAACTGGTTTTATTAACGGAATTAACCTCAAAGATGGGACGATTGAGGGCACGTACTGCAGCTTTCCGCTCGTAATTCAAGACAAAGATTCGCACGAGTCTCGGTTCGTATAGAAAATTACTCGTACAATGTGGAACCCGTATTGCGAGGTTCTACTATATGTAGTGCTTAAATATGTATCATGGTAAACAGATGCAAAAGGAATGTGTACGCGTTTGAAGTAAACAAATGAATGAATCGATTCATAATCAAAAATAATTTATTCACTGGACTTAATTTGTCTTTGGTACGCATAATTCTTCACTAAGTGCAAAATGTTGACATCTGCTACGAGTTGCTAGAAATAAAAACAGGGTACATCTGTGGCAATGATATGTCTGAAATGAATATATGTTTGTGTTTGTGTGTGTGTCTGTGTACGTAGTTCATCTGACACAGTGGACGACCGTGGAACTTCAAACATTGCTCTGGGTCTATGCGAAAAACTGTTCGCTGTCAACATTTTGCACGTAGTGAAGAATTATACGTACCAACGACAAATTAAGTCCAGTGAATAAATTATTTTTGATTATGAATCGATTCATTCATTTGTTTACTTCAAAGTCGTACACATTCCTTTTGCATCTGCTTACCATGATACATATTTAAGCACTACATATAGTAGAACCTCGCAGTACGGGTTCCTCATTGTACGAGTAATTTTCTATACGAACGGAGACCCGTGCGAATTTTTGTCTTGAAGTACGAGCAGAAAACTGCTGTACAAGCACACAAATCGTCCCATCTTTGAGGTAATTGCGTTAAACAAAAAACATATTCAACAGTATACAGCAGCAATGATGATGGTGGTGGTGTGATGATGGCGGTGGTGACGATGATTGCGGTGTGGTGATATTGGTAACGGGGCGGGTGGCCGCGGCGGCGGTGGTGGTGGTGTACACCTTTCGCCCTGTCACAGCTTCGACGTGCTGAGAGGGGCAAGTTGCTTTAAAAAATACTATTATTAATCATCACGTGTGTAGAGATGCGGGACCCGAGATCGAATTACAGCTGGGTTGCGATGACAAGTGACTTTCGACGATACAACTATAACTCTAAGTGTGTGTGCGCCACTCTCTCGCTCTCTATGCGCGCGCGTCTTTGTGTGTGTGTGTGTGTGTGTGTGTTTTAAACGACAGAAATTACTGAATGCCTTAAAGGCCAATTCTCTTTATTTCATTCTGTTATTTGATTCATTCAGTTGACTACGGCCATGCTGGAGCACCGCCCTGAAGTGTTTCTGTCGAACATTTCTGCCCGAAGCTATAGTTAAAGACACTTGCCGACGATGCCACGCAGTGGGACTGGGCCACATACCTGGGGCCAGCTAGGGTGGGGTAATGTCTGTGGTTCCTGCCTATGGTTGGTGAGAGTCGAAATATCAAATAGGATATTTCAGTTGTGTACACAGAGAAATAGACGGCTTCGACAGACAGCCCCCACCTCTATTCTTAGATATTCATTTGTTTTATAAAATTACTTCACGTCTGGTGCCTACGGTCTTTTATAATGGAGTAATGTTCCCATTCTTCTACTTAAAAGTTACGTGAGAAATAGCTGTGATGAGCTCACATTTATCCATCGTATGTTATTATTCATTTGATTATGTATATATATACACCTGTGATATGAAGGACACTGACTGGGAGAACAATGCCTGTCATCGCCACGGATGGAGGAAGCAGGTTCAGGAGGGGCTCGACACTTTTGAGAGTGCACGTATCCAACATGAAGAACTTAAGCGAGCTGCGAGAAAGTGCACGGCTCGTATAGTGAATGGGGGAAAGCTTGGTCTGCAATGTTTGCAGTCGTGTATGCTTGTCAAAAGCAGGGCTCATTAGCCACCAACGGAGCCGCAAATGCAAAATATAAGTTAGTCCTAGAGCAGACAATGTTCCTGAAGGTCAGCAATGGTCTTCCTCGGTCACTAGTAGACGGCCATCACATATATATATATATATA
>NW_026417859.1:11821-12983 GCF_001194135.2 Octopus bimaculoides
TGTGTGTGTGTGTGTAAATATTAACACTTCCTTCTCCAAGCCTTGATTCTAAACCGAATCTAAGAATTCTTGGCGCAAAAACAGATTTTCTTTGTCCTGTAAAAAAGTGATTGATTACCTCCCTTTGACCGATAATCTCAGCTATGCCAGGCGAAGTTCAAACGGACAGGTGCTGAGCAATTTAGGTACAAACACTGCTGCAGTATGTCTGTCCTTCTAGCTGCCACTATTATTATAACTACCGATGGTCAACAGACAAGGGAGAAAGGCCTAGCCAGAAAACGAGAAAGGCCAAGCCAGCGAACAGTTTTTCGCATAGACCCAGAGCAATGTTTGAAGTTCCACGGTAGTCCACTGTCTCAGATAAACTACGTACACAGACACACACACAAACACAAACATATATTCATTTCAGACATATCATTTCCACAGATGTACCCTGTTTCTATTTCTAGCAACTCGTAGCAGATCTCAACATTTTGCTTGTAATGAAGAATTATGCGTACCAAAGACAAATTAAGTCCAGTGAATAAATTACTTTTAATTATGAATCGACTCATTCATTTGTTTACTTCAAAGGCGTGCACATTCCTTTTGCATCTGCTTACCATGATACATATTTAAGCACTACATATAGTAGAACCTCGCAGTACGGGTTCCACATTGTACGAGTAATTTTCTATACGAACCGAGACTCGTGCGAATTTTTGTCTTGAAGTACGAGCAGAAAGCTGCAGTACGTGCCCTCAATCGTCCCATCTTTGAGGTTAATTCCGTTAATAAAACCAGTTTACATATTTCTTTTGCATTCTCTTGTTTTACAATATATTTTACTTGTCACTAATCCATTTCTGTTTTAAAACCCATAAAAGATTATTTTTGTGTGGTTTTGCGGGTGTTGAACGGATTAATCATATTTTAGATAATTTCAAACATAAATAGACGCATGTATATGTGTGTCTGTGTATGTACACACACAGAACACACACGTAGAAATATTTGCATTCTTGCATCTCTGTAAATATTTCTCTCTCTCTCTCCCTCTCTCTCTACCTATATATTTATACGTATAATACCAACCTGTCTATTTATATGACTATGTGTATATCTATCCAAATATATACATATATATATTTATAATATGTATATATATATATATATA
>NW_026417859.1:13957-15588 GCF_001194135.2 Octopus bimaculoides
ATATATATATATGTATATATGGTATATAAATATATATAGTGTATATATATATATGTATATATATATATATATATATGCATATATATATAGGTGCTTATGCATACATACACTCTCACGTATACACACATATACGCAAATATATATATATATATAAATATATATATATATATATATATGTATGTATATGGATAGTAGTACAGTATTCATGTGTAATGATCTATAAAAGATTAACATAGAAACGCATTTATTCACGTAGATAACTATCTATCTATATACATGTATATACTAGTATATATAGATATATTCTAGTATGTATATATATATAAACTAGTATCATTTTGATAAACATACCCGTGCATGTCGTCAATGTCTGTATATGATTTCATATATACTCATACATCCGTAGATACATATATAAATACGTACCTAGATATGAGTCGACAATTGTGTACAGCCCTGAGCAGGCATATTCCTGTTGTTATATATAACAGGGATTCTTAATGCGAAATTCCATCCATCCATCCATATAGGAATACCCGACCGTATATAAATGCGTTCTAGTGTACATGTATATCTACATATCCCCGTGTGTGTGTATATATATATATATATATATATATATATATATATATATATATATATATATATATATATATATATATATATATATATATATATATATATATATACATGTGTGTATGTTATTCGTATTCGTGTGCCAAAACCACTTTAATATTTACAGAAATCCAATAATCTTGAATCTACGCCAGACTGGTGGTAGTGCCGTTAGTTTTCGTGCTAGTAGTAGTAGCAGCAGTAGTAGTAGTAGCAGTAGCAGTATAGTAGTACTTGTGGTAGTAGTAGTAGTAGTAGTAGTGGTAGTAAAAGCGATACAGCTGGCGATAGTATTGGTAGTCGTAATCGCTACATTGCTTGTTGAGGTTGTGGCGATAGATTCTGATTCCAGTTTGGGCGATAGTATTGGTAGTCGTAATCGCTACATTGCTTTGTTGAGGTTGTGGCGATAGATTTTGATTCCAGTTTGGGCGATAGTATTGATAGTATCATTTTAAAATAGCTATTTGTGTATCATACTAAATGTATATGCAACGGTGAAAGAGACGACGCTGCTAAAATAGTGAATATCGGAACAAGACGGAATATATATGAAAACATATATATACATACATACATACATGTGTATATATATATATATATATATATATATATATATATACATATAACACATATATATATATTAATATATATTATTATATTCATATATACAATAATACATACATATATATATGTACGTAATCACACACGCACGCACACACACACACACACACACACATATATATATATATACATACGTACATATATATATACACAGACGCATGTAGCAAAAGACACATGTGGTATCAGGAAAACTATTAGTATTTTCCTGTTTTTCGACCTCTTTCCTGCTCGTCGTTTCCTTGGATTCTTCCGCGAGTTGTTCCGGGATCGATTTTCCGAAATGTCACTGAATCTTGGGTTATTGTACATAATGATAATCGGAAAAAGTGTATATACACGCTGATATGTAATATATACATATATATATATATATATATATATATATATATATA
>NW_026417859.1:16902-17559 GCF_001194135.2 Octopus bimaculoides
ATATATGTATATATATATATAAGTAATCACACACACATACATACACACGCACGTACACATACATACATGCATACACACACATATACAAACGTACATGCATACATATATACATACATACGTACATACATACATACAGATAGACAGATAGACAGATTGACAGTCCATGGCAACTATAATACAATTTGCAAATATGGAAGTGACAATAAAGATGAGGGGAAAATTACAACAATTTATTATTTACTTAGTGTTTCAACGTTTCGTACTGAATTCCCTTTGTCACGAGGAACCAGAGAATTGCTTAGTTTGTTAAAGAGGATTACTCATTTAATGTTCGTATTAACGATGGTGTATAAAGTTTAGTAAATTTATAAAAACGAATGTGAATAATAGACTACGGCCATGCTGGAGCAACGCCTTTAGTCGAGCAAATCGACCCCAGGACTTCTTCTTTGTAAGCCTAGTACTTATTCTATCGGTCTCTTTTGCGGGGACGTAAACACACCAGCATCGGTTGTCAAGCGATGTTGGGGGGACAAACACAGACACACAAACAAACACACACACATATATATATACATATATATGAGTGGCTGTGTGGTAAGTAGCTTGCTTACCAACCACATGGTTCCGGGTTCAGTCCCACTGCGTGGCACCATA
>NW_026417859.1:18539-19252 GCF_001194135.2 Octopus bimaculoides
ATATATATATATATATATACACATATACATATATATGAGTGGCTGTGTGGTAAGTAGCTTGCTTACCAACCACATGGTTCCGGGTTCAGTCCCACTGCGTGGCACCATATGCATGAAATCTTATCGATTACTGTAAATGAGCCAGCGATAGAGACCACAAAATGTTCACGATACCCAACAGATATAGCCATGAAATTTCCTCAAATCATGCTTCGATGTGTCTTGTCTATATATGTGCATATGTGTATGTCTTAGTCAATGATACTTCTGTCATGTCTAGCTACATGGTAGCTAGAACTGCTTGAAATAGCAGCCAAATCTTCTTCAAACTTACCCTACTGTCTTATGTATGTATGTATGTATGTGTGTATGAAGCAATGAGGACTGGTAGAAATAACAGCCAGATTTCCCTCAAATCACACCCTTCTTTTATACCACCAACACAAGCACCACTAAAACGAGTACAACGACCACTGCCATCACTACCACAAAGCCTACCACAACCATTATTGTCAAAATTCAAAAGACCTCTCGCTACCCATGTTGCCCCCAGCGCCACCTAGCACCAACACAACTACCACAAGCACAACCAACGCCACCTGCATCACAGCATCATTATCACGACGCTGCACCGCCCCCACTGATGACACCGCCATCATCGTACCACCAACCACTTGTACCATCACCGACCGCCGCTACCACTCGGTTCATCA
>NW_026417859.1:19747-20868 GCF_001194135.2 Octopus bimaculoides
AGAAATATATATATAAACTTGCAGACACACAACATTCATAAAAGTATACATAACATACATATACATGTATATATGTATGTATATGTGTCTGTGTTTGTATATGTGTGTGTGTGCATGTGTGTCTATATATATATGCATATATAACAATATGCATGTATGTATATATATATGGAGATATATCTCTATAAGTATATATAGCTATTTGTATATATATATATATTTATATATAAATATATATTTGTATATATACGTATGTATATCTGTGTCTGTGTGAGTGTGTGTGCGTTTGCGTGTGCGCGCGTGTGCGTGTATCTCTATATGTATGTATATTAATATGTTTGTACATATGTATATGTGTATATAAGTACGTATAGCTATTTGTATATATATATTTATATATGAATATATATTTGTATATATATGTATGTATATTTGTGTGTGTGTGTGTGTGTATATATATATATAAGCCTAGTTTTACAGACTGGAGATATAATTGAACTTAGCATGTATGAGAGAGTATAAATATTTTTATTAGACGAAAGAGAGAACAAGACGTCTGGACAATTATGTTAATGAGGCTGGTAATTGCGTTACTTCGCGGCTAATGCATACGATTTATATGTGTGTATATATGTCTGTGTACGCACATATATATATATATATATGTGTGCCTATATATATATATATATAATAATATACATACATATTTGCATTCATACCGTATCTGTGTAGTCAATCAATAAATGACAAGTTTATGACATAAACCTAGTGAAGCCTCTACCATCGGTTTCGCGTCGAATATCCTCACTAAACAATATCGACGGGTCTTCGAGCCTGTTTCAAGTGTTAGGTCGACTGACGATGTAGTAGAGTCGATTTTTCCGACTGAAAGGAATAAATGTTCAAATAAAGAGGCGCAGGAGTGGCTGTGTGGTAAGTAGCTTGCTTACCAACCACATGGTTCCGGGTTCATTCCCACTGCGTGACACCTTGGCCAAATGTCTTCTACTATAGCCTCGGGCTGACCAAAGCCTTGTGAGTGGATTTGGTAGACGGAAACTGAAAGAAGCCCGTCGTATGATGACGGTAGTGTTGCTACTGCTGCTGCTGATGATGATGAT
>NW_026417859.1:22350-23032 GCF_001194135.2 Octopus bimaculoides
ATATATATAAATAATTATCTTGCTTCAGTTATTAGACTAGGGCCATGTTGGAGTACCGTTTGAAGAAATTTTAGTGAAATAAATCGACTACAATATTTATTTTTCACAGCCTACTACTTATTCTAAAGCCCGATTTTACTGAAGCACTAAGTTACTGCATCGTAAACACACCCACACCGGTTGTGAAGCGCTGGTAGGAGACAATCACAATGACACACACACACACACACACACACACAAAAACAAACATACCCAAACATAAACGCAACCACACACGCACACAAACATGCAAACACACACACACACACACACACGCACACACAGACACACGCACACACACTGACAGTTATCCCAAACGTGATACTGCAGAAGATCCGGGATACCAGATGTTCTGAACAACTAGGATCTGGCAGAATATCCACCATAGAGGTGTCTATAGCGATGCGTTGGTAATAATTTCATCTTCGTAGATTGGGCAACGTGAAATGAAAAGCCTTGCTTAAGAATGCAACGCGTTTCCCATCCAGGGAATGGAACGCATGTCACTGTGATTACTATTCCAGCAAGTAACCGCTATGGCTATTTATATTAGATGTCTGTGCATTTGGAAATCTCCCACAAGGCCTATCATATTGTCTGTATGTGTATATATATGGATGTATATCAGTACATATGTATAAAT
>NW_026417859.1:23645-24930 GCF_001194135.2 Octopus bimaculoides
GGATGATGATGATGAGGAGGACGATGATGATGATGATGATGATGAGGAGGAAGGGGATGATGGCGATGATGACGAGGATGGGGGTGGGGGATCATGATGACAACGACGACGACGACGATGATGATGATGATAGCGTTGTTGTTGTTGATGATGATGGTCATAACGATGATGATGGTGGTGGTGGTGTTGGTGGTTATGATGATGGCCATGGTGATGATGATGATGATGATGATGATGATGATGGGTGATGAGGTGGCAGATGATGATGATGATGATGATGATGATGATGATGGTGGTGATTGCGTTGATGATAAATCGACGCATGACGGCTTGTAACTCGACAGATCAGAGGTGGTGGTATTGGTGGTGGTATTGGTGGTGGTGGTGGTGGTGGTGGTGGACGGTGGTGGGTCACTTAGATCTCTCTTAGCAACCGATGGTTACCAGCCAAGTAGTTTGCGCGCCATACTGCTGCCTAGTGCCGAGAAGTGTTTAGTAACGGGGGTATTAAGACTGGAGAGAGTCGGGTGAGCCAGGAGACAGTGTGGCGGACAAATCGGTGGGGGTGGTCGAGCAAGGAGCGGGGGAGACCCATGTTTACATTCCTAATTATGTTCACTTAGATCCTACGTAACCAGTGATGTTTGTGTACACACACACACATGCATAGACATACACATACTGTATACCTGTATAGGCATACACACAGAACTGTAAGACATTATACACATATATATACACACATATCTATCCATCTATCTATCTATCTATCTATCTATCTATCTATCTATCTATCTGTTTGTCTGTCTGTATATCTATCTATCTATCTATCTATCTATTTATCTATCTATCTATCTATAGAAAGGACCCTTCATCAGTTGTCGGCTGTCTATCTACTTCACATTTCGAGCATTCAACGACAACAAGACTCTTCGACTGGACTTTCCCGCAAAAATTTCGGGCCTTGTGCCAAGAGTCGACATGACTCGTACATATATACTCGTATATATATTCAATAAGACAGCAGAGTGTGCTATGGGGGTGACTGCTCCCCCCCCCTATTTCTACCAGGTTAAGCAAATATAAGGCACTAGGGTGTTATTTGAGGGACACTTGACTGTTATTTCTAACAGGTCAGTCACGAGTAAGACTGCGCTATCGATTTCTTATAACTGTGCGTGTGTGTGTGTATGCGTGCGTGCGTGTGTGTGTGCGCGTGTGTGCGTGTTTGTTAGTGAGCAATTATTGACAGTGGTGCGTAGAGCAAATGAAGTAGAGGCTGGGT
>NW_026417859.1:25766-26437 GCF_001194135.2 Octopus bimaculoides
ATATATATATATATATATATATATACATATATCGATTTGACACGCTTACGTACAGTTCCCAATAAACAATTTCCGCTCTCAAGTTATTGCTGAACCCAATACACTAGCACAAGGTGCCGCGTAGGAAAGTGTTCGATAGTTTGATAGGATCGAACCAGAAAACCAAATGTGAACTTCCTAACCAAATCTCCCTCCGTTCCGCCCTTCTGTGCCCTTCAAAAAATATTTTCTTTAACCCTTAAAAACCTCATAATGCACATTTGCCCAAAGTACTGCGCGGCACTTGTAAGATTGGTAAATTGCAACCTTGAACACGAAACCTCAACGTCTCATGGTTACGACGCAAACTTCTCACTGCATAACCACCCAGCCATGTCCACATCTACCTTGTCCAACGCCCAATGTCTCTGCTGAGTGCTAAACGATGAAAAGTCAATGATAATTCGCTATTGTAGTAAATATTCATCGGAGATCGTTAAGGTTGTAAGTAAAAATCTGTTTGTGTCACCGATCAGTTATCCTAACAATGATTTATCTATAACGGATGTTAATCTATCAATACATATATTTAACTCCTACAGTATGGGAGGTGGCGGAGTCAGTTTACAACCTGACCGATGTACCGTGCACTTGTCTCAACGCCGTCGCACCACCCACAGAAAATGTATGCC
>NW_026417860.1:0-714 GCF_001194135.2 Octopus bimaculoides
ATTCACATCCATATCTATTATTTCTATAAGGTTGAGTTTTTCTTATAATTTCCCATTTAAGGTTAAAATTAATACCATTATCTTATAACTCCCAAATTTTACTTGCTAATGTCGTACTATTTGCCTTAAAAGAGGACCTATGGTTATATATTTTCAGAGACAGTTAGACTTTTTGCCTAGAACCAATTACTAGCCTGATAGACTTGGCTATGTCAAGATGGATTTTTATGTATTCTTCCTCCCACTTGGATTTGAAATGTTGCCACAATTATAATATGTCTATTCTACTGTAATTTTCTGCATTTTTGTGCAGCTGAAGATTGCTCTACATATTGCATTTAATGTAATGCTCGCATTACTTAAAATAAATGGAGTAGCATGAAACGTGCGTGCTGCAATCATCTTTAAAATCCGTGTTGCTTATTTTGATTTTTTGAAAACCTAGTTTTTGGAATGGTTTTTGTATAATACCATACCATACTATATTCTGGTGCCTAAACATAAGTACCATATTCAATTTTTGAATCTAAATCTAAACATATGCAATATATATATATTGCATATGTATGTGTGTGTATGTATATATATATGTATATATATGCATATGTATATAAGTACATGTGTGTGGCTCTGAGTGCCTGTGCAGGTGTAGGTATGTGCCTCTATGTGCGTGTTTCTGCATGTATAGGCGTCTGTGTGCCTATATATATATAT
>NW_026417861.1:0-249 GCF_001194135.2 Octopus bimaculoides
GAATCGATTTCCAGTCCGCTTTGTGGAAGTTCAGATTGGAGAGATTTGGGTTGCTTCTTTTCGGCTGTATGTCTCTGGTTTCTTTCGGCCCAAACATAGACAGCTCTATTATGTTGTGATCCGAA
This sequence comes from Octopus bimaculoides, assembly GCF_001194135.2. Classification (NCBI taxonomy): domain Eukaryota; kingdom Metazoa; phylum Mollusca; class Cephalopoda; order Octopoda; family Octopodidae; genus Octopus; species Octopus bimaculoides. The sequence goes on from NW_026417861.1 coordinate 126, forward strand.
ACTAATGTCAGCGTCACTTTCACATCATGAATGATGTCCGTGTTGTTCGTGAAACAGAGATCTAGAAGGTTATACGCTCTAGTTGGTCTGAGAACAGCTTGCTCCATGAATAGGGCATTGGTGA
>NW_026417862.1:0-525 GCF_001194135.2 Octopus bimaculoides
TATGTGTATATGCATGCCTATGTATATATGCTTATTTATATGTATGTGTGCGTATGTGTACGCATATATATAGATTCTTCACTAATCAATGTGGATACATTTCCATAAGTACGTGTATACGTATCTATGTGTGTGTTTATGTATGCATATATGTGTGTGTATATGTATGCACACGCGTATAAATGTATGTGAGTTTATTATATATATACACGCACACACGCATATACACATACACACACAGAGGCAGGTATGTGTAAATATATCTATATCCACACATACTCATATATAAATCCTGGTTTATATGAAATATCTATACCTATAATCATATATGCTCACATGTACCCACTTGCATGTTTATATATGCATACGTACACACGTATATATACGCATATGTATATATACGCATATGTATATATACGCGTACGTATATACATATACACATATAAATATACATATACACCTACATACGTACACACACATGCACATATACGCATATAAATATATAGACACTCACACACACGCACA
>NW_026417863.1:0-220 GCF_001194135.2 Octopus bimaculoides
GATAGATAGATAGATAGATAGATAGATAGATAGATAGATATGTTTATATTAGTCGTTGCTTGACTATATATTAGCGACAGTCACTTTCTAATCCCAGCAACATTTACCATCTCTGCTTATGAATTACACCATGAAGAAAAGACAAATTAAAACGTTCGTAACATCAATAGAACGGCTGGGTACACCAGATATTGATTATGTATAACCTTATATATCAAGT
>NW_026417864.1:0-265 GCF_001194135.2 Octopus bimaculoides
GTGCAAAAGTTGGTTTAATCGCTCTTCATTGAACTCAACTGGACAGCCAGTCTTTGAGGCCAAAATTTCCATTTTTAAACTTGGCATACCAATCACGAACGGTTCTTTCAGCTATGGCATTCTCTCCATACACAGCACAAATGTCGCTAGCAGCTTTTGCGGCCTTAGAGACTTGATTAAAAACGTACAAAGTAAGCAATCGACGAAGTCAAACATTAAGGGTCGTTAGGCCAAGACGAACTGTAATGAGTAACGCCTGGGAAAA
>NW_026417865.1:0-376 GCF_001194135.2 Octopus bimaculoides
ACTTATCTATCTGTCTGCTTGTTTATCTAAATACACACACACACACACACACCACCACCACCACCGCCACTATTACACACAATGACACATCATAGATTACATTATCTCTCTCTCTCTCTCTCTCTCGCCACACACATTTATATATCTATATATACACGTGTACTACTTAAACATACACCCTCTAGTTTCGGGCTGTTTGTAATTGTTAGTAAATAAAAGCAAACATGAAACCATTGACACATATATATATATATATATGTGCAGTTAGCTCCGTTTAGCTGTTTGAATACTGCCCATTAACCATTTGTCCTCTGGGCAGTGTTTTGGACATTTATATATATATATATCTTCGTTATGATATACATATACATACATA
>NW_026417866.1:0-215 GCF_001194135.2 Octopus bimaculoides
ACAGATAAATAGATAGATAGACATTAATACATTTTCATACTTATAATATTCATATATAGAAAAATAGACGTGTATACGTACATTTAGACAGGTACAAGCACATATATATGTACGTGTATGTTTATATACACACACATATACATGTGGGTGTGTGCATTTGTGTGTTATGTACATACATATATATTCGTGCGTATGCATTTACATATATATATATA
>NW_026417867.1:0-228 GCF_001194135.2 Octopus bimaculoides
AACCACTTTACAACGTGGACTAAGTGCTATTTCCGTATTACCAGCCCAAGGAAGGTTACCAAGTAACTTGTAAAACAAAGAAAAGAAAAGAAAATCCCCCTTGGCAGTGAGGAAGTATATTTGAGAAAATGGGGGTGGCATTATGCCAGTTTCTGAAGTTTAAATTATGATGAAGGGGCAAGCACAGGTGTCTAAGAGAGGAGATGCAGGACTACCACGCATTGTATG
>NW_026417868.1:0-329 GCF_001194135.2 Octopus bimaculoides
ACTTCTCATGGGTCCCACTCCCATAACTACCTTCAACAGATAGCACATGGTAGCTATTTTATCATTTACACACAACTTCTTTCAAATATATATATATAAAAGACACATATACACCTGGTATTTTGATTACCTTTACTTGGTTACATAGTAACTGTAAACCCTTTTTGTTTCTATCTAAATTGTGATCATCTTTACAGGTGTTTAGCTAAACTTGGCAACAATTTGTACTGTAATTACATACAGATTATATATATGTGTGTGTGTGTGTATAAGTCTGTATGTGTGTGTATATGTATATCTATCTATCTATCTATCTATCTATCTATCTA
>NW_026417868.1:339-494 GCF_001194135.2 Octopus bimaculoides
ATCTATCTATCTATCTATCTATCTACCTATCTATCTATCTATTTATATATATATATTACATGCACATGTATATACCTATACACATGTGCAAATATATTTTATCTGCACACATATATGTATGCACATATATGTATGCACATATATGTATGCACATA
>NW_026417869.1:0-637 GCF_001194135.2 Octopus bimaculoides
ATATACATACACACACACACATGTATGTATGTATGTATGTATGTATGTAATTTGTAAAATTTCAATGCCGATTTTAATATGAACATTGTGACATTGTGCGTCTTAACTAGTCTTGCTAATGGACACAGGCTGTTGTTGTCAAATTCCGACGTGACATAACAATAGTTAAAAGGGGTTTAAATTATATGAAGGATTTCTACAAGAAGTATTTTATCTTCTTATTGTATTTTTATTTTAAAAAATCTAATTACAGTTCTAAACAACTTGCGTGCTTAGATATGCTTATATGAAGCTAAAAAGAAAGCACAACCCAAAATCTTATCGAAGAAAAATCTGTATTGAAGAAAGAATAGAAAATGTATTATTATCTTGTATAGCCATTTTACTGTTGAGAGCATCGAAATGTTGTTAAGATTGCGGTGTTTAAATAGAACAGAATAACAACACTGCTGTTATTCACTGCACCATTATTACGAAGACTTTTCTCTTTCGCGAAATCGAAGTTAAAAATCCTCTTTCATCTCGCTTCTTTCACGTTTGCACGTATAGATCTCTTTTTCGTTATTGATTCCTTTCCAAGCTTTACATTTTGTTTAAAATGTTCTCTCAACCTTTCAAATGATATTCGTGTTTGTGT
>NW_026417870.1:0-1120 GCF_001194135.2 Octopus bimaculoides
ATCAAAATAAACAACAAGGATATCCAAAGTTAATGCAGTACAATCGTTTCATGCGACAACATTTATTTAAGCAATGTGAACATTACATCAAATGTAATATGCTGAGCAATCCTCAGCTGCACAAAGATATAGAAATTTACTGAAATTTAATTTCAACAGAAGGACATTTTTTTTGTAACTGCGTTTAAACTCTCCAACTGGAAAGGAAGAATACAAAAAACCATTTTGACTTAGCCAGACCATACAGGCTAGTAAATAATTCTAAGCAAATTTTAACTGTCACTGATTTTATTATTTTTTTTTTTTTGTTTCTGATTTATGGATCATCTTATCAGACCTAGTGATTCAAAGCTTAAGAGGATACCAGCATTTTCTCTATAGGGAAAGGGAAAGGGATAAACAATATAGACAGTATACATGGATGATAGGGTTATAAAATTTCTTTGGGTTTAGTGACAAACTACTATAGGTGGTTTCTCTTCTAGCAGACCAGTTTATAATGGAGCAGGGGGAAGTTTTAACATAAGGCATCTTGGTCAAAAGTATATAAAATAAGGTTGGTATATTGTGTACAGATACAGTAAATGTTTATTTATAGTTTTTATTAATCAGAATAATGTATCAGTATTGTTTTGCATATGCTAAATTTGAAATACTTGAGATATCAATATTTGGATGGCATACATGGAGGCTATGGCTTCGTTTCCTGCAACGAGGAGGGAACCAGACTGTTGGCGTTCTGTGATGCAACCGATCTTATGGTTTGCAATACCAACTTCAGGAAACCTACCTGTCACCTAGTCACCTACCAATCCGGCAGACACTCTAGCCAAATCAACTACATCCTCGCCAGAAATAGGGACGGAGGGCGGCTTATAAATGCCAAAACCTTCCCTGGCGAAGAATGTACCCCTCAACACAGATTAGTAGTTAGCGACTTCGGGATCAAGGCAAAATGGGTGCCCAGAAGTAGACCAGAAGGGTGTGGAAGCTTAAAGACCCTGCAAATGGACGGAGATTTAGAGATATGTTACTCAAAGCATTTGACGAAATAGAAGGGGATATAGCACCATACAACATGGAAGACAATTGGAGATTTCTGCGGGACAACCTGCTGAGA
>NW_026417871.1:0-201 GCF_001194135.2 Octopus bimaculoides
ATACATACATGTATAACATATTATGCTTTAGATATATAATATATAAAATATAAAAATACCAGCAATTATTAAAATATATAACATAGACCATAGAAAGTAGAATAATATCTTACAGCTGTTTCAGCTAAGAGGCCAAAGTACCCCACTTTAATTCCATCCCTTCAGTGAACTGAAGTATTTGGTAGATAAGATTAAGGTACT
>NW_026417872.1:0-264 GCF_001194135.2 Octopus bimaculoides
AAAGCAATGGAATAGCATTAAACAGAAGAAGAAAAAAAGGCTGCTGCTACTGATGCCTGTTATTCATTTGGAGGGATAGTGACAGTGAAGGGTGTGATACAGCTGGTAGTTGTGAAACCACCCCTATAAAATGTTGTGATGAAGTTGCCAGGCACTATTGTTTCACCAGGCATGCTTAAATTCAACATTCATATATCTATATATACAAACACAGAGGCATGGCTGTGTGGTAAGAAGCCTGCTTCCCAGCCACATGGTTCCAGG
>NW_026417873.1:0-299 GCF_001194135.2 Octopus bimaculoides
CACACACACACACACACACACACACTCAGAAGCATATAAACACGCATAGATATCTGGACGCGTATTAAGAAACTTTGCACACACGACCATATTACACTCCGAAGGTATTATGAAGTTCTGTGTATACACATACACACATGCAAGCGTACATGCGCACACATATATGAGAAAGTATCATAATACACACAAAGTTACGACACATAAGCATACACAAACACAGACACAGACGTACACACAAACACACACATAAATTCATTCATACATACATTCATACATTCATACATACATACATACACACA
>NW_026417874.1:0-264 GCF_001194135.2 Octopus bimaculoides
GTGGTGTAAACAACAAAACGATGTATTAGTTTAACGCTCGGGAATAGAGAGTCTTATATATATATATAAACATATACATGCGCGTATATATAGATATATATTCATCTATATACATATATAAATATATACATTCATGTATGTATGTATGTATCTATGTATGCTTGTATGTTTGTATATATGTGTGTATGTTTGTGTGTGTACGAATGTATGTTTGCATGGACGTATATACATGCATATACACAAATGTGTATGTATTTGTGCATA
>NW_026417875.1:0-417 GCF_001194135.2 Octopus bimaculoides
TGTAACCTGATCACCTCTGCCGATCAAACTCTCAACTCATGCACTCCAGTTGTAACACTGATTCTGCCCAAATTTGACGTCATGTTACTTAGTTTGGTTTGAAATAAAGAACTTGATTAGCTTAATAATCCCAACTTAATCCCGGGCAAAGCCGGGCTATACTGCTAAGTAAATGATAAATTCAATTCAATTTTATTATTTCTATATAAACAAATGACAAATCAAAATTACAGCTGTTTCTACTTCATTAAAAACAGGTTTTGTTTAAGATTAACAAATTACCCTTTTAAAATATAATGAGGTTTCTTCAGACAGACATATCTTCTTAAATATTTTGCAAAAATAGCAAGTGAATATTGTCTATAAGTGTAAACAAAACGCATTTTTAAGAGCGAGCTTAATAATAAATAAACTAAC
>NW_026417876.1:0-427 GCF_001194135.2 Octopus bimaculoides
ATCATGTAAACATAGGTACTACAAAACCTTTAAATATTATAATAAATCCAAAAACAAGGTAAAATAAAAAACACATGTGTGTATCTATATGAGCATTTATATCGATGTGTATAAAAAGTGTGTCTATGTGTGCCTATGTGTATGTGTATACATGCGTGTATATGAGTGTATACGCATATGTATATGTATATGTGTAGATATTGGATATATATACGTGTTAAATATAGATACTTAGTAATGGAATTCAAATAATAGTAATCTACAATACCTTTATAAATATATTAAATTAAAATTAAAAATAAATGTCTAATCTAAATACTTAGGAATTTGAACCTAGATTCTATTATATTACTTTAGAAGTAATAAAAATATTTATATTAAATTAAAAGTGAATTTGAAATGGAATCTTCTGACAAAAATTAAAAAA
>NW_026417877.1:0-339 GCF_001194135.2 Octopus bimaculoides
TGAAAAAAGGAATAATGGACAAATAACATATTGAAGAATAAACAATGAAAATCTCGTGATTCGTCTCTCTGCCAAGCGTAATAAAACTGACATTCTTTTGTGCCATTTCTAAAGTACTTGATTAAAACATAAATAAAAACGAAAATTATGTGGTAGATAAAAAGACAAAAGGACGAAAGGTGCTCTATGCTTGTATACTTATTATTCTTATTTACCAAAATTATAAATTATACTGCGCGTGCAAATCGGGAAATTCGAACGACATACATACATACATGCATACATAATGCATGATGGCTGCCCCCTCGTTATCGAGTATGGCCATTGCACGAAGCTTAA
>NW_026417878.1:0-313 GCF_001194135.2 Octopus bimaculoides
TGTATATATATATATATATATTTATATATATATATGTATGTATATTCTTTTAGCATTTTACTTCTTTCAGTCATTTTACTGCGGCCATGGTGGAGCACCACTTTTAGTCGAACAAATAGCCTCCAGTACTTATTCTTCGTAAGCCTAGTACTTATTCTGTCGTTCCTTTTGCTGAGCCGCTATGTTACGCGGACGTAAACATACCAACATCAGTTGTTGTCAACCAATGGTGGCGAACAAACACAGACACACGAACATATATATAGCATAACGGGCGAAATGCTTAGCGGTATTTCGTCTGCCGTTACGTTCT
>NW_026417879.1:0-250 GCF_001194135.2 Octopus bimaculoides
CACTAACACGCACACACACACACACACACCGAGTCGCATACACACACACAGTCACATATACACACAGATTATATATACTTGTGTGCACAACTGCATCAAAGACATATAACATTTAACAGACTCAGGTATGTATACACACAAACATACATATATACATACACACACACATACAAGCATGGATACTTACATACAAACTTTCATACATACATACATTCATACATACACAGACATACATACATATATGCATTCA
>NW_026417880.1:0-392 GCF_001194135.2 Octopus bimaculoides
ATATATATATGTATATATAATTTACGTACCTATTATGCGTATATATTCATGTACATACATATAACTTTATACTCATATAATCGCGCGCACATTTATATATACATATACAAAATGTCTAATTGTATTTACTCTCTCACTTTACCCATGATATACAAGACTATTTTGTATGTGTGAGCACAAATACGAACATACAGCCATAGATATACACACATGTACACACATGTACACACATGAATACGCACACACACACACTGATGCACATGTATATATATTATATACATTATACGCACGAATATGTATATCTCTCTCTATATATATAAATAGATATAATAGAAATATGTTACACATTATATGTACATATATATATGTATATATATATATATATATATATA
>NW_026417881.1:0-555 GCF_001194135.2 Octopus bimaculoides
TCTTTTGGCAAGAAATCTTGAAATAAACTGAATAATGACATACATACATAGACAGACAGATTGATATGAACAATGAGTCTTCTACATTTTCTCTCTACCAAATTTCCTCAAATGGCATTTGCTGTGAAGCCACCTGGTTGTGAAACAAACTTCTTGCCCACACAGAGTCATGCTTATGCTTGTTAAATTCTTCAGAAAACACCTACAGTGACAGAGATATAAGCACAAACAAAATGCACACAAATGTTATTCTTTTGCCCCCCCCCCCTATCCCACTTGCTTAGATCTTTTCAACTGAGAAACATCATTAATAAATATTTTAGTCAGCTATTGCATGACAGCTATGTTTTAGTTCTGTGCTTCTCACCAAGGAGGAAATGACCCAACCAGCTGAGAGGCATTCCGATTTGTCTTATTTCTTCATGAAAAGTCTTTCACTGAAATGTTAAACAAAGTCTGCTGCATTCTTTCAGCAGTTCCAATTAATGACTGTGTACACCTGTGTCTGTCATGCTTTCCATTCATCTATCTAAGGTCTTGCTCTGTCTCTGTTTG
>NW_026417882.1:0-300 GCF_001194135.2 Octopus bimaculoides
CAACTTTGTGTAGGCCTCTGAGCAGGTATCGCCATGACAACTTTCTTTGTCATTGTTAATGCAACGATCAATCGCTGCACACCTTCCTTCCAAGCAATGCTGTAAACAGCGGAAGTAAGCTACAACGTTAAAAAATTGTGCTCTCGGAGAGCAGTGTTCAAGATCAACTTGTACCAAGCGGCTTCATTCTGTGTGCTTCAGCTTTGTTACAGTGACGACAGTGCGGATACTTATTGTTCAGACCTCGTACATATATATATATATATTTTTCTCCGTGTTTTTCTCCTTGTCTCCGTATTC
>NW_026417883.1:0-658 GCF_001194135.2 Octopus bimaculoides
ATGTTTTTATATGTCGCATTCACACTCACGATCAACAGACCAGTTAAAATATTCAGTACCAGGTAACAGGTCCCAACTAACATCCGACGCTCAACTACAGCTCTGCTCACTGACCACAACTTCCTGAGTACAGACATTCAACTTGTGTAACTCTTATACAAACTGGTATTTCTCTATCTCTATGTGTTCCGACACTTATCGTCAATATAGAGACACTCTTTCAATGCTCAGTATTCCTCATTGACACATACACTCATATATTTTCTTTCCTTTCAGATTGCATGCATGTATCTCACAAGTGTACATTCATTTCTTTGATTTTCTTTGTGTGTGTTTGTGTCACATCTTGTGGGTGGTTTTCGGTGGCCATCTTGCCTCAGACGTCCCTTCAAAATTTCTATTTTCGTGCTTCCACACTCGAGGGGGAGCCAGTGTAGTGACGTCATTTGGCGCCAAAATACAGTCGCCATTACTGCGTTTTCATCCACGCATGCGCGGGGAATAGTTCCGGAAGGAACACAGGAAGAGTCCCCGCTATTTTCATTCTCTTTCTCGGTTGGCCGGCCATGAGCATGGACGGGTCAAGCTGTCTCTCCAACATTCCAACTTCTCAGCAACCATGCCTATTTCCTCCATAAATAAATATTGTTGTGTTGAT
>NW_026417884.1:0-287 GCF_001194135.2 Octopus bimaculoides
TATAAACACACAGAGAGAGAGAGAGAGAGAGAGAGAGAAAGAGAGAGAAGCTTGTCGTATATATATGTATATTTATATATGTGTGTGTGAGTGTGTGTGCATGTATTTCTGTGTCTGTATTTGTCTCCTCACAATCGCTTGACAACCGACGTTAGTGTGTTTACGTCCCCGTAATCTATCGGTTCGGCAAAAGGGATCCGGTAGAATAAGCACTAGGCTTACAACGACTAAGTCCTGCGGTCGATTTGTTCGACTAAAGGCGGTGCTCCAGCATGACCACAGTCAAA
>NW_026417885.1:0-231 GCF_001194135.2 Octopus bimaculoides
GGGGTGGGGGAATAATTTGCCCTCGTTTCTGAAACGATTGGAGACATCAGTATGCCTAAGAACGTACATACATATTTACATGCAGATATACATACACACACACATACATACATACATTCATACATACATACATACACATACGTACATACGTACATACATACATTCATACATACACGCATACATATTGTTGTTGGCACTCCGTCGCTTACGACATCGAAGGTTCCAGTTGAT
>NW_026417887.1:0-200 GCF_001194135.2 Octopus bimaculoides
TTCTTTTTCACCAAGTGATAAAAACAATATGAAGACGAAGTTACCATTGAAAGGTGAAATGACCAGCAGAGCGTTTGGTATTTTGTGAATGACACGAAGCCAACTTGAAGTCGATGAGATGAAGATAAAAGATTCATTAGATGAATGAAACAAGACATTGCCGCATCACGTCGTGGATTGAAGATGTTACAGCTGGAGGT
>NW_026417888.1:0-480 GCF_001194135.2 Octopus bimaculoides
ATGTATGTATGTATGTATGTATGTATGTATGTATGTATGTAAATGCATGATGCACGCACACACATACAAATGTGCACATACTCTCACTAATATGCATACATACGAAAGGCGGTGGGCTGGCTCGAACGTTAGCACGCCGGGCGAAATACTTAGCAGTATGTTCTTAATTCAAATTTCGCCGAGGTCGACTTTGCCTTTCATCCTTTCGGGGTCGATTAATTAAGTACCAGTTGCATCTTGGTATCGATCCAATCGACTCGGCCCCACAATTTTGGGCCTTGTGCCTAGAGTTGAAGATAATATACATACATACGCACACAAAGAGGGGTAGATAGATAGATAGATAGCTAGCTAGATAGATAGATAGGGAGAAAGAGACAGAGAGACACACGCAAACACTAGACACACAGACAGACAGAAAGACACACCAACACCCACACGCTCGGCCTCTCCAAAACCCCGAGGTGTCGAAATGAGAAG
>NW_026417889.1:0-336 GCF_001194135.2 Octopus bimaculoides
ATATATAAATATATATACATACATATGTGTATACATATATTTGTAAATGTATACACATTCACATACACACATACACACACACACACGGGTATAATTTATTTCATTCATATAAATTCTGAATATCTTTTATGCACATTCCAAATCTTATAGCTACATATTTATCCAGTTTTTTTTTTTTCTTTTCCACGTTTTCGACTATCAAGTACTCACGACAAATATATAAAACAACATGTCACAACACATAAAAACAAAACGTTATACACACGCACAAACATGTACATGCACACACACACATGCATAGATATGTATGAATGTATGTATGTATGAATATACGTG
>NW_026417890.1:0-290 GCF_001194135.2 Octopus bimaculoides
GATGGATTGGATATGTAGTCCTCGAACTAGCTTTCTCCTTTCTGGTTTTGAGAAGCCTAATTTCTGAAGATTGGCATTCAGGCAGTGTATTACATGTATGTATGTATGTATGTATGTATGTATGTATGTATGTAGGCATGCATGATTGTACAGGCGCAGGTATACATACCTGTGTGTTTAATAAAGTCACTCGGCAGTCGTGTTTTACTGTTCTGTTCCACAACGTGTCACCTTAGGCAGGTGTTTCGTAATATAATCTCGACCTGACAAACATTTTGTGAGTAGACACG
>NW_026417891.1:0-652 GCF_001194135.2 Octopus bimaculoides
CACACACACACACACACACACACAAATACATATATGTATATGCAATGTATATAGATATGTATGTATATACATATATGCATATATGTCTCCGCACGTGTGTACATGTAAACATAGTATAAAAGAGTTGAGTAACACATACACCAGCGATTAAGTCCAGATCATATATATTTGCGTGTGTGTGTGTGTATGTGTGTGTGTGTGTGTGTGTGTGTGTGTTTGTGTATGTCTGCTTGAGTGTGTCTGCTTTTGTATATTGCTGTGTTTCAGTATTTAAGCGTGTGTCTTATGCATCGCACACGTACACACACAAACACACACACACACACACACACACACGTATATTATTCACTAGTTTCCACTTAGGTCATGCCATTGAACGTCAATCAGCCATACGGTATTGAATGAAGGTTTACTGCTTTTAGCTGTTCAATACATTATCATAATATACACAGAAACAGAAACACCAGCATTGATGGACGTAGACAGATACATATGTGTAGTATAAATACGGAAGCTTACACCTATAGATATGTGTGTGAATGAGTGTATGAGACTGAATAGAATTATGTATAGATACACACAGACACACACTCACACACAAACATATAGATATATATTTATGTGTCTGTGTGTGTATATATATATATATATA
>NW_026417892.1:0-257 GCF_001194135.2 Octopus bimaculoides
TATATATATATATATATATATATATATATATATACACACGCACAGAGTACAACATATCTTAATACAGGCAAACATAGACATATTTTGTAGCAATTGAGATGCACGAAGCCTAAGATAGTAATATCCCCAAAACGCCAAATACAAGCGGAAGATACTTGCGCAACATAAAATAGTCCGTCATTAATGCGCATGTAGTCACACCTTTATAAAATGGATATATATATATATATATATATATATATATATATATATATATA
>NW_026417893.1:0-205 GCF_001194135.2 Octopus bimaculoides
GTGTGTGTGTGTGTGTGTGTGTGTATATATCTTTCTATGTGTATGTTTATATATGCCCGTATGTGTGTATGTATATGTATGTGTATATATGTGTGTATATATAACAAGTGTATATATCTGTATATATATATATATGCATATATATGTGTATATGTGTGTATATATATGCATACATATATACATGTATATATATATATATATATAT
>NW_026417894.1:0-320 GCF_001194135.2 Octopus bimaculoides
GTAGGGTAGGTACGAGAGGCTGGACCTGGTTGGTGTGAACATAAAACAGGTAGAATATTTTAGGATAAATATGATGATTTTAAATGACAAAGGGTTCAAATATATTTTTTAATGGTTTTTAAAAAAATTTCTATGACAGCTTTAGTTGGATGGTCCTATAAGTTTGTTAAAAACTCCTCATTTTAGCTATTAAGAACTCAAACTATTGGATGTTGAAACATTAACTAAATGTAGTACAACACCGTCGTCATCGTCGTTTAACGTCTGTTCTCCATGCTAGCATGGGTTAGACGATTTGACTGAGGACTGGTGAAACCAGA
>NW_026417895.1:0-311 GCF_001194135.2 Octopus bimaculoides
TCTCTCTCTCTCTCCCTCTTTTACTCTCTATATTATATGTTGAGCGCGTGATAGATGTGTAAGAACGCCGATACAGGTAGAAGGGAAGAAACATTAAAGTTGCTAGAAACAACAGCCAAATTTCCCTTAAATCACACAAAGTAAACGGAATTTTAAAAATCTAATTACTGCACTGGAAAGTTCACATCGAGAAAATTCCATTGATGTAAAAATTTTTATGAAAAAGTGGAAAATGTGGATTTCTATACACTTTTAAAAAGGCTTCACACAGACACACATCTTCACCTTTATTATATACTAGCAGTATAACC
>NW_026417895.1:1687-1981 GCF_001194135.2 Octopus bimaculoides
ATATTTGGAATCTACATAATAAATAATATATGCATAGAAAATTTCATTAAAAAATATTCATTTTTATGAAAGTTATGACCTTCCAAAGTTGGGGGGTACAACTCTGTAGTTCTGCCACATTGACGAACATGAGTTATATTTTTGTGAATGGTTGTGTTTATTTGCACGTGTATGCGTTTGAGAGAGTGAGAGAGGAAGAGGGGGAGAAATGAATAGAGATCGAGAGCAATATGTATGTTGTCATAAGTCACGTGTGTGGTTGTGTGTGTTTTTACGTATCTATGTTATGAAAAA
>NW_026417896.1:0-258 GCF_001194135.2 Octopus bimaculoides
TATAAATTCATTCGGTGAAATAAAAATGATTGTCAAATTAGAATCAGAATTCCCACACACACATACACATACACTCACCCACATACACATACACATAAACTCACCCACACACACACACATACACATACACTCACCCACACATACATACACACATACACACACACATATACATACATATGCATACATGCAGCCATGTGAGTTTCCTATGATGAACATGAAAAACATGTAAAATGTTCCTATGTGGATTTCCTGGGCCAG
>NW_026417897.1:0-575 GCF_001194135.2 Octopus bimaculoides
TACTAACCTATCTACATATGTACATACATACATACATACGTACAAACATACATACATACAATACGTATATACGTACGTACATACATACATACATACATACCAAAATACATATATTACGTACGTACTTACGTACATACCTACATGCATATATACATACGTACAATAAGTGCGTACGTACATATGTATATACGTACATATGTATATACGTACATACATACATACATACATACATAAGAACATACGTACATAACGTAAGTACATATATACATGCGTACATACATAAATGCATAGATATATACGCACATACGTACATACATATATACATACATTACGTACACATGTACGTACGTAAATACATACATACATACGTACGTACATGAGTACGTCCATACATACGTACATACGTACATACATACGTACATACATGCACGGATACATGCATGCATTACGTACGGACGTACATACATACATACGTTACGTAAGTACGTACATATATACATACTAAGCTATCTACATACGTACATGCATACATACATACATACATACATACGTTACGTACGTACATACGTACATAC
>NW_026417898.1:0-703 GCF_001194135.2 Octopus bimaculoides
GAACAATGCAATCATTACATCAATTTAAATGCAGGGCTATCCTCAGCTGCTTAAATAAATAAAATTTATATGTATATACATATATATTTCTGTGTGTGCACAGGTGTATTGTTACCCTGTTGTCTTTGTATATTAGACTATATATATATGTATATAATTTACAATATGGTATAACTTTGCAGATAAAGGATTGCCCCTTTAATTAGTAATTAACATCTTGATTTAGGGTCTTCCCCTACACAGCCTCTTTTATAGACAGTTACTTATCCATTTTCTAAATCCTGACAATATTTATGACCATACCCAATTATAAACTGTCAACTCACTCTGTCTATCCATTCTAAACAGACACTGTCCTCTAGCCTTAGATTTGATAGTTGATATAAAAAGACTAATAAATTAAAAGTGAGCCACAATCATTTACAAGCTGTGGCCCTAACAAACTTCATACAGCTCTTAGAAGTGTAGTATGTTCCGAGTTACATTAATAGCAACATGGACTTTCTCCCTCTTATTGCTCTATTAGAGAATTTGAGCAAAATTATATTAATGTGGCCAACTGATTAAAAAATTCTATCTATTTATGCAGCTGAGGATAGCCCTGCATTTAAATTGATGTAATCATTGCATTGTTCCATTAAATGGAGCCAGTTGAAATGGTCGTACAGCATCACCTCTTGATATCCTGATGTCTTGCAAATAT
>NW_026417899.1:0-288 GCF_001194135.2 Octopus bimaculoides
GGTCAATTACATCGACGCCTCCTCCCAGTACTTTAATCTCGTACTCATGTTATCGATCTTGGTGGAAACTAAAGGCAAAGTCAACAGGGCATAAAGATAACCAATACAGAACAAAATGCCATAAGGTATTGTTGTTTGACGCACCAATTCTGCCATCATTTACCAAAATACACATGCGCATACATGCGTGTGTATGTGCATGTGTGCACATGTATATGATATCTCTATATATATATTTATACAGCATATGTATGTATCATATATATATGTATATATATATATATATAT
>NW_026417900.1:0-199 GCF_001194135.2 Octopus bimaculoides
ATATATATATATATGTATATAGGTATATCTATCTATATATATGTAGATATGTATATATATATGTGTACATATACATATATATCTATGTATATATATATGTGTATATACATATATGTAGTAAATGTATGCATATATATATGTATATATAAATATGTATGTATATATATATGTACATGTATATATGTATATATATATATAT
>NW_026417900.1:314-419 GCF_001194135.2 Octopus bimaculoides
TATATATGTAAATATATATATATACATATGTATATATACATATATATGTATATACGTATATATATATATGTATATATATATACATATATATATATGCATATATAT
>NW_026417901.1:0-221 GCF_001194135.2 Octopus bimaculoides
AAACACATACATACATACATACATACACACGCACATACATAACAGATTCAATAGAGTGATATAATGAAAGAGTGTAGCAGAGAACTACAAAGAATGAAAAACCTAAATGTTTACATGTAGAGTACAGGATGAAGAGGGACTTAAAACGGAGGGCAAATTCAACAATAGAGATGGATGGGTTGATGGATTGATAGATGGATGGCTGGCTGGTTGGCAGTTGG
>NW_026417902.1:0-580 GCF_001194135.2 Octopus bimaculoides
TATATATATATATATATATATAGAGGGGTCATACATGTAGCAGCAAATAATTCTCTATGTGTATATCTATCTATTTATGTAGGAATGTGTGTGCGTCTGTATGTGAGCGCACATTGTTATGTACTCGTATGTATGTGTGTTGGTTGAGGCGGAGGTGGGTGGGTCATGTTTGGTGTATCAAAGTATAATATCCGTGACGGCCTTTGATTAACATTCTTCAAAAATTCACCTGACCTTTCTGAGTTTCTTTCAAAGCTATTGTTTGTGGTTTTAACACACATCCATCCATCCATTGATGCATATGTATATTCGTACACAGTTTACAAACCGTATAAGTATATTTCTATGGGTGTGCTTTTGTGAGTGTGTGCATATATTTATAGGCACACACACACACATACACACACAGACACAAAAACACTCATGCACACGCACACATACAGTATACAAAATATAATATATATATATAATTATAAAGTTATATAAATATATATTGATATATATGTGTATATATACGTATAAAAAGGTATATATTAATATGTAAATGCATATATGAATATATATATATATATATATATAT
>NW_026417903.1:0-364 GCF_001194135.2 Octopus bimaculoides
TACGTATGTATGTATATATGTATGTATGTATGTATGTATGTATGAATATAAATTTTGCACAGTCCTGCAAAATGCCGTAGAGACAAGACAGAGAACAGAGAGACAGAGAGAACAAACGGAGCCAAAGTAATGTGATAGCAATGAATATTAATGTTAATGTTGTGTTGTGTTTAACAATCAGATCTTTACTGAAGAAATTGATTGGAACATGACTAGACTTTTCAAAACTCCTTACTTGATGATAACACTAATTGACCGACTGACTGACTGACCGACCGATGTAGCAGTAGCAGCCGCAGCAGCACTAGCCGAACCACAACAGCAATAGTAGTAGTAGTAGTAGTAGTAGTAGTAGTAGTAGTAG
>NW_026417904.1:0-256 GCF_001194135.2 Octopus bimaculoides
ACACATATATACATACATACATACATACATACATATATATACATACATACGCATATACATTGATATATATACATATATTCATATATATTGACATGATACATACGTACAACATACACACATACATACATACGTACATATATATAAATATATACATATATATACAGATATAGTTATACATTAAAACATTCACACATTCGTACATACATTCAAATATTTATCTATACCTCCTTCCCCCCCTCTCCCCCTCTATTCATCC
>NW_026417905.1:0-227 GCF_001194135.2 Octopus bimaculoides
CTTCACTAGCAGTGAGCACTTTCACTTCTGACAGCTAAAAGCATGATAGTGCCAACCTGGGTACTACTAAAGCAGCACGGTCCCGAACGCGCAGTCGCGCGTCCGCGCTAGCTAGTCGTGAGTGGTCGATCCTATTTACATGCTAGAAATACCAGCCAAATCTCACAAAACAAGTGTTAGGGTTAGGGTCAGGGTTAGGGTTAGGTTTACCCTGTGGATCTATATAA
>NW_026417905.1:237-491 GCF_001194135.2 Octopus bimaculoides
AAGTGTTAGGGTTAGGGTCAGGGTTAGGGTTAGGTTTACCCTGTGGATCTATATAAAACCGGGGGGGGGGGTCGAAATTTTGAAATTGAGATTTTTGAAATTTTTTTTTTCAGAATCGGATTCTCCATGGTCTGAAACAGGATTCCGTAAAAAAAACAAAATTTAAAAGGGGTATACCCAGATTACATATACTCCATCTCCACCAATATTTATGTATAAATTTCATAAGCGTTTATAAGGGGATCCCTAAGGTA
>NW_026417906.1:0-321 GCF_001194135.2 Octopus bimaculoides
ACAGAGAGACATACATACATACATACATACATACACACATACACAGATATTAGGAATACATTTCTGTGGGGGTGGGGCGTTACTATATATACATGCGTATTGCCTTTTATCGCTTGATTGTTTCAGTCAATAGACAGTTGCGGCCATGCTAGAGCACCACCTCGAACAATTTTTGTCAAATGAATCAACCTCCAGTAATTATTTTTTAAAAAACCTGATACTTATTCTGTCAGTTTTATTTCTTCCGAATCGCTAAGTTACGCGCATGTAAACACACCAACACCGGTTGTTTGTCAGTGGTGGTGAGGAACAAAATACAAG
>NW_026417907.1:0-200 GCF_001194135.2 Octopus bimaculoides
AGCTCATACTTATACAATCACTTACACACCGATATACCATACATCACTGAATGTTTCCATACATACGCACATACACACACACGCACATACACTCACACGCAAACACGTACACACATACATGCATACATATAAAAAATATATGTGCATATATTCAGATGCACACACGCATACATATACTCACATACATATCAATAAACACA
>NW_026417908.1:0-226 GCF_001194135.2 Octopus bimaculoides
TATATATATACACACATATATATTGTAGAACAAACATTTTGGAAAGCATATAAAACACACTTTTTTCCAAAAAATGTCTCAAAAAGTCACTCCAGGTCTTATATGCAAAGTTACTTTAAATATTACATGCTTCAATGCACTAAATTTTTATTTTTTCAGAATATGTGCTACTGAAATTGGATATCATCATCATCATCATCATCATCATCGTTTAACGTCCGCTTTC
>NW_026417909.1:0-334 GCF_001194135.2 Octopus bimaculoides
TGTGTGTGTGTGTGTGTGTTCACTTTGCTGCAGTTTTCGTTCATTTTTTGTTTTTAAAACGAAATTTTTAATATTTAAAACTAAAATTGTATGTATGCTGAAATTCAGGCTTATGAATATGTTTTCTATGTATGTGTATATCTATAGATGTACATATGTGTAAATATGCGAAATCTGACGGCGAAAGTTTTTCACGATAAATACATTGTTACATAAATATTGATTACAAAAAGTAAATATTTTTTCTATTAACAAATCAGCATGTATACGTATACGTACGTATGTATGGTTGTGTGTGTATGCATCTAAATATACATATTAATAAATACATAGA
>NW_026417910.1:0-398 GCF_001194135.2 Octopus bimaculoides
GTGTGTGTGTGTGTGTGTGTGTGTGTGTGTGTGTGTGTGTGTCCCACCATTGCTTGACATCTGGTGTCAGTGTATTTACATCCCTGTAACTTAGCAGTTTGTCAAAGGAGACCAATAGAATAAGTACTTGGCTTAGAAAGAAAATAAGTACTAGGGTCAATTAGTTCAACTAAAATTCCTCAAGGCTGTGCCCCAGCATGGCCACAGCGTAATGACTGAAATGAGTAAAGTATAAAAGATAAAAGATATATGAAAATGCTGATGGTAGGCTTAAGGAAATGTCATTACGGAAAAAATCTGGAAAGCAGCAGATAAATTGCCGCCTGAATT
The DNA here is from genome assembly GCF_001194135.2 of Octopus bimaculoides. Lineage (NCBI taxonomy): Eukaryota > Metazoa > Mollusca > Cephalopoda > Octopoda > Octopodidae > Octopus > Octopus bimaculoides. Next base: position 331 of record NW_026417910.1, read on the forward strand.
TCATGACATAGCATAAATATTTTATTACATAAATAGTATTAAATGGTATATATGTATGTAAAGAACAT
>NW_026417911.1:0-223 GCF_001194135.2 Octopus bimaculoides
CATAATTATATATATATACATATATATCAACATAGGCAAATACAAATATATCAAGTGCCATGCAACTTAAATTCTAGATTTATTAAAATTATCTCCCGCTTCTAGAGGATGTGCTATAATTACGAAATGGTAATTGTGAACAGCTTCAATGAATGAGGGAGATAATTACAAGAATCATATATTCTCCAAAGATGACATGTCATTAAGGAAAAGGGTGGCATTC
>NW_026417912.1:0-487 GCF_001194135.2 Octopus bimaculoides
ATAGATAGATATACATACATACATACATATATATAAAAATACATGCATACATACATACGTACATACAAACATACCTGCATACATACATACATACATACATACGTACGTACGTATGCACAAGAGAGTATAGACGCCATTGGATGAAAACACAGTACACGGTATTTAGCAAACAATCACACAATGGATTTCAAGTACATGCTAACATGCTAACAAATGTCTAGAAAATATACCATGTACTTTTAGAATACATGATTTAGTAAACAATAGAAAATAACGAATGATTGAAACTATTCACAGAATGCACTCTATTGTACTTTTATTGATGACAACACAACAGTGTCGTTGTTTCGTTTGCTTATTTGTTTAGTGACACGTGGAGAAAAACATGTCAACCAATATAACGTTGCGCTGAAACTTGAACAGAAAGTGTAGAAAAGCTAATAACTCAGTGAAAGAATGTTGGAAAAACATATTGAGATAAATATCT
>NW_026417913.1:0-324 GCF_001194135.2 Octopus bimaculoides
GTGTGTGTGTGTGTGTAGAAGTAAATATTTAAGTGTTGGTTATGTTCCTAGTACTAAGCCGATGAAGCACGTTCACTGCCTATAGCTACCTGAAGTTATCCACGGTATTTATACAATTGTCGTTGGATCTACTTCGGGGACTCTTCAGCGTACGTTGTGTATATAACAAATGACCGAGACAGGAAATGAAATATATGAGAAACTTTATTGCTCACAACGATCATTTCGACCCAGCTTTCATCTATGCAAGAAGGGACGAAACGATCGTTGTGAGTAATAAAGTTTCTCGTATATTCCATTTTCTGTCTCTGTAATTTATTTTAT
>NW_026417914.1:0-271 GCF_001194135.2 Octopus bimaculoides
CATCTCACCTGTCTCTTTCCATATGTATATCGTCGTCGCCGTCGTCGTCGTCATCCTTTAATACCTGTTTTCCATGCTGGTATACGTTGGACGGTTTGACCAGAACTGGAAAGCTGGAGAGCTGCACCCAGTTATAATCTGATTTGTCTTGGTTTCTATGCTTGGATGCTCTTCTTGTTAATGCCAACCACTTCACAGTGTGCGCTGGAGGCTTTTAATATGGCAGTGCATGAGCACTTTAACACGTCACTAACTGGCACAAGTGCTATAT
>NW_026417915.1:0-545 GCF_001194135.2 Octopus bimaculoides
CAGACATACATGTATGTGACATATATATATATATATATATATATATATATCTTTATCGGCCCACGTAGGTATGAAACAAAAAGTCGTCCTCTGTAGTATTCAAACTCAGTATAAAGACTATCGATTCTGGCTGTCTAACGCTCTGTATCAATTATAACATCGTTTTCTAAGATACGAAGAAATCAATTTCAGAGACGGAACTGTAATCGATTTAAAAATTTCTTTTATCACCCTCCTTATTTTACAGGTACCATGGTATTTGATTTATCACCTTTACAAAAGGAAGGGTGAAGACTGAAGTCGTTCCTGGCGGGATTTGAACGTAAATAATAGGACGAAGTAATGCAAGTGTGTACCACGAGGAATGTTGTTTGAAGTTCTGACAATTTCGAGTTCTCTCATCCCTTGTAAGGAAATGAAAGATTTAGGACAGACATAAAATATAAATAATTTAATGGTCATAAATAAGCAAACACAGATTATAACTTAATATGTATGCATACATCTATATATATATATATGTGTGTGTGTGTGTGTGTGTGTGT
>NW_026417916.1:0-142 GCF_001194135.2 Octopus bimaculoides
CTAGCGCATTAATTGTCCACGTTAGTGGTCGACGTTATATATATATATATGTATGTATGTATGTATATCGTCCGTAGTTCATATGTCCGAAAAATATGCAGACTGAAGTATTAGAGCAGTGATATATAAGTTGATTGCTATA
>NW_026417916.1:152-300 GCF_001194135.2 Octopus bimaculoides
TCTTTAGACGGAAATGGCCGAAGTCAATAACAATGTATGTATGTGTGTATGTAATGTATGTATGTATGTATGTATGCATGTATCTATGCATATGTGTATGTATGTATGTATGTATACACACACACATATACATATATATATATATATA
>NW_026417916.1:310-703 GCF_001194135.2 Octopus bimaculoides
TATATATATATATATATGCACATACATAATTACACACATATACATATATACATATATACATATAAATACTTATATATATAACTATTCATCTACCCCTCTATATATACATGTATATACATGCACGTGTATATATATATATGTATGCATATATATACATATAAATATATATATACATGTATACACATGCATATAAAATATATATATGTATACATACATATATACGTATATATATACTTGTATATATATATGTAGATATGTACATTTATATAAATATTTATGTATACATATATGAATATACATGTATATGTATATGTACACATGTTTATATATATAAATATGTATGTGTATACACACAAACACACACACACACACACATATATATATATATATATA
>NW_026417917.1:0-322 GCF_001194135.2 Octopus bimaculoides
ACGATTACGCTCAAATGGTGCTATTTATGGGCTACTAGCACGGAAGCCGGACAGCTGCTATGGCAATGAACATGCTCAGCAGTGCTGTTAGTGCTCCACTGGCGCAGGTGCCAGTCATCGAGTATGGTTCAGATACAAATAATTACAGAGGTATCAAAAACTACAAGTAGTTGATAGCTTCCATTACCTAGGTGACCAAGTCAGTAACAGGGATGGGTGCTCTGAAAGTGTAGCTGCAAGAAGTTCAGAAAGCTCCTACTTCTGCTGATGATAAAGAGCCTCTCGCTCAGAGTAAAAGGTAGACTGTATGATGCATGTGTAC
>NW_026417918.1:0-222 GCF_001194135.2 Octopus bimaculoides
TATTATTATTATTATTATTATTATTATTATTATTATTATTATTTTCACCTGTCGCTATGTTCCGAGTTCAAATTCTGCCGAGGTTGACTTTGCCTTTCATCCTTCCAGGGTCGATAAAATAAATACCAGATGAGCACTGGCATTTATGCAATCGATCTGTCCCCTCCCAAATAATTTCAGGCCTTGTGCCCATAATAGAAAGGATTATTATTATTATTATTA
>NW_026417919.1:0-468 GCF_001194135.2 Octopus bimaculoides
ATATATATATATATATGTAGAGCTGCTTTGGCCGATCTCTTCCTATACAATGGCAGACACGAATTTAAACAAATACATACATAGGCTCGTACATATATGCATGTGTATATATATATATATCAATACATATGTATATTCATACATATATATACATAGGAATATGTATATGCATATAAATACACTCGCACACATGTATATAGATATGTGTGTGTGCGTGCATGCATGAATGCATATGTATATTTATATACATAAACATTATATAATATTTATACGTACATACACACACGACACATATATTTACTCACACACACACACATATATATATATATGTTTGTGTGTATTTGTATGTATGTATATGTATAATTTGCATATATGTTTTCAAGTAAATAAGTGTGTGTGAATAAATACCAAAAGCTAGGAGAGAGAGATAGAGAGAGAGAGAGATAGAGAGAGAGAGAGAGAGAGAGA
>NW_026417920.1:0-218 GCF_001194135.2 Octopus bimaculoides
CGAAACAGGGAACCCGAAATGATAAGGTTGAGAAATGCTGTTATAGATTATGCCTAAATGAAAACGATCACAACCACATCATCCAAACAGACCGGGTGAAACCGGGCTTAGCTGCTAGTATATATATATTTATTTGTGTGTGTGTGTGTGTTTGATACTGTATGATAGTTGTGAGTGTCACTGTCATGCAAGTAATGTCCTTTGTGACATATTATCTT
>NW_026417921.1:0-639 GCF_001194135.2 Octopus bimaculoides
AACGGAAACTAAAGGAAACTAACGGAAACTAACGAAACTAATGGACAATAACGGGGACTAACGGAAAGTAACGGAAACTAACGGAAAGTAACGAAAAGTAATGGAAACAAACGCAAACTAACGTAAAATTTAAGGAAACTAACGAAAAGTAACGGAAGATAACGGAAACCAGCGGAAACTAACTGGAACTAACGGAAACTAATGAAAACTAGCGGGTAGTAACGGAAAGTAACGAAAACTAACAGAAACTAATGGGAACTGACGGAAAATAACGGAGATTAACGGAGACTAACGGAAAGTAACGGAAACTCACGGAAACGTACGGACAGTAAAGAAAACAAACAGAAACTAGCGGAAACTAACGTGAACTAACGGAAAGTAACAGAAAGTAACGGAAACTAACGGAAACTAACGGAAACGAATGGAAACTGACGGAAACTAACGGGAAGTAACGAAAACTAACAGAAACTAGCGGAAATTAACGGGAACTAACGGAAAATGACGGAAACTAACGGAAACTAACGGGAAGTAACGGAAACTAACGGAGGGTAACGGAAACTAACGGAAAGTAAAGGAAAGTAACGGAGACTAACGGAAAGTAACGGAAACTAATGGAAAGTATCGGAGACTAACGGAAAG
>NW_026417922.1:0-434 GCF_001194135.2 Octopus bimaculoides
ATATATATATATATGTATATATATATATATATACATATACAAATATATATGTATATATATGCACACACATACACACACACGCACATACATATTCATACAGATAGCAAGGTCAACGACCTGTTTATCGTATTAATCTAATTTTGATACAAATCATTCTGCTGTTAGAATTATGACTAATAATAATAATCCTCTCTACTATAGGCACAAGTCTTGAAATATGTAGGGGGGGGGGACTAATTGACTACATCGACTCCAGTGTTTCACTGGTACTTAATTTATCGACTCCGAAAGGATGAAAGGCAAATTCGGCCTCTGAGTAATTTGAACTCAGAACGTAAAGATGGGGGAAATGCCGCTAAGCATTTCGTCCTGCGTGCTAACGAGTCTGCCAGTTCGCCGCCTTGATAATAATAATAATAATAATAATAATAATA
>NW_026417923.1:0-427 GCF_001194135.2 Octopus bimaculoides
TACATGTACATATATATGCATATACTCATATATTATTTGTATGTATGTATATACATACATACATACACACATACATACATGCATGCATAATACATACATACTACACCTACGTATGTATACACATACATACACATTGTATTATGCTGGAATGCATTATCTAATGCGTCTTGTCCTTATATAGGACAATAGGATGTGATACGAGTTACATTTGGTTGTTATTTCGAGCAGAAAAATCGACTTCCTATAGGATTCTTCGTTAGCTCATATATATGTTATTGTTGTCGTTATTATTATTGTTGTTGTTTAACTCCAGCTCAACCACAATCTAGCATACCTATGATTGAAATGATTTGCATTCACGACTGATAACAAGCAGGCCACATACATACATACATACATACATACATGCATACATACATACATACAT
>NW_026417924.1:0-322 GCF_001194135.2 Octopus bimaculoides
GTGTGTGTGTGTGTGCGTGTGTGACGTGCGTACACACACACACATACATACACTAAACTAGTAGTTAGGGTATTGCACTCACGATCACTAGATCGTGGGTTCGATTCCTGAACCGGGTGACGCGTTGTATTCATGAGCAAAGGATTGCTACAGTCCACTCAGTTGTAAATGGTTAAACTTATGACGATCAGAGGGAATGGTGACCTTCTCACCGAGCCAGCGAGGTGAAATCATTTCGAAGCTGAAACAATGTGAAGCGCATTGTGACCAGCGATGTATAACGACATCCGCTAATCTGGTCGATACTGTGATATATATGTGT
>NW_026417925.1:0-495 GCF_001194135.2 Octopus bimaculoides
CACCACAGTGCCAATGTTTGGACACATACCGCACTGGTACCAGTTTGTCTGCTACTGTTAATTATACACAGATGTTCTTCAGGCAGCAATAGCAGGTTGGAAAACAAGAGACATACAGACAGACAGCACAGACGAACTGACAGAGGGATGGAGACAGAGAGAGTGAGAAAGAGAGATAGAGAGAATGATGGAATCAGAGTGAGAGAGACAACGATAGAGAGGGAGGGAAAATGAGAGAGAGAGAGAGAGAGAGAGGCAGGGAGAATGATGGAAAGTCTGAGAAAGAAAAGGAGAATGAGAGAGAGAGAGATAGAGAGAAAGACAGACAGAGGAAGAGATTGAGAGAGAGAGGAGAGACAGAGACAGAGAGAGAGAGAGAGAGGAGAGACAGAGACAGAGACAGAGAGAGGAGAGACAGAGAGAGAGAGAGAGAGAGAGGAGAGACAGAGACAGAGAGAGAGACAGAGGAGAGACAGAGAGAGAGAGAGAGGAGAG
>NW_026417926.1:0-575 GCF_001194135.2 Octopus bimaculoides
TACATTCTTACAGTTGAGGTTATATCCTTTAGTGATGGCTATTTCAGATGTAGAAATACCTCGAGGATATTTCTGGGTACATTCAACTTGCATCTGAGGACCAGCGGCATTGAGAATAGATTTGGAGATAGAACCATTGTTAAGCTGAAGATTTCTAGTGGTGCTGTTAACGATGACATCAACCTAGAAATGTAATTTATGGTAAACAAGTAAGGAACATTCCATGGAGAGAAGATGGATACATTGTTGCAGTTGATATTGTTGTTAAGAAAGGCTCTACAGAATGGTTGTAGTAAGTTGGAGGTTGTTAAAATTAACAAAAGATATACTCAAGATATCAGATGTGAAGGAAATAGAATGTTTGAGTTAGACTGAGAAAATGATTTAATTAACTCTAATGATTCCTTATTTGGAAATGAAATAACAAGTAAATATAAGTTACATGAATCTATTTACTCACAGATGCATTAGAAATTGAATCAATCCTTAGGTTTATTTCGATGCCATCATATTCTCCAGATGTCACATTAGTTCTGGGTGTCATAGAGGATGATTCCTGTTGTGGACCAAGAAGG
>NW_026417927.1:0-220 GCF_001194135.2 Octopus bimaculoides
TACATACATACATACATACATACATACATACATTGAGAAATTAGACTTCACAAAACCAGAAAGGAGAAAGCTGATTCGAAGACTACAGAGCCAAGGCATCACTGGAACTGTAAAAATCTGTAAAACTTTCCAAATGTTCAGCATTTAAGTATATATAAGCATGTCAAGACATGCAATTATATGCATAAGAATACATACATAAAGCAAAACATACAAATCT
>NW_026417928.1:0-204 GCF_001194135.2 Octopus bimaculoides
GCATTCGTACATACATACAAAAATATATATAAATATATATTAAATGCATATGTATGTATTTAGTCACACACACATATACATACACACACATACACACACACACACACACACACACTTATGCACACATTTACAACCAGAAAAATACAAGGGTAATTGTATATTAAACATACCTATTGAAATGTACTGATCTATTTATGTGTGTAT
>NW_026417929.1:0-735 GCF_001194135.2 Octopus bimaculoides
TCAAATAATAGCAGACTTTATATCTGAATTGCCAGTAACCTGTTCCATGAATTGAAACAATATTAGCAACGACATGGCCATTGAATGATACGAATACTGCCGAGAAATATGTTCAGCCATGTTACTGAAAGATAAGAAAAAACAGGTGGACTGAACCACGTTGTACAAGTGGATGAAAGCCTGCTTTTCAAGAGGAAATATGAGGTTGGCAGAATGGTTGAAAAGTTTTGTGTGATAGGCTTTTACGATGTCACTCAGAAAAAGGGCTACATGCAACATATAAACGGATAGAAAGGCTGAAACGTTGGAAGCTGCAATCATTGAAAATGTGGAGCCAGGAACTACGATTTTCACGGATATGTGGCCCAAGTTACCAAAATCTTCAGAAACTGGGATACATTCATGGTACCGTGAACCGTTCACGGAATTTTGTTGATCCCGTTAGTGGGGTATGTACCAATCGTGTAGAGGCATTCTGGTCATGGATAAAATGTAGACTGAAATATAAAAGTGGATCATGTGGTAACATGAAATGGTCACATATTGATGAGGCAATGTACCGTGATTATTACGATATGAAGTGTGAGAATTTGTGGGAGAACTTTCAGACATTTATCAAGCACATAGCCGAAATATATCCACAGTGATTTCAGAAAGGTAAAGGTTAGTTTGTTTTTTTTTCTTCTTGCGTTTAGCTGTTATTTCTAGCATATCAAGTTTCGTGGTGGGGACTCC
>NW_026417930.1:0-318 GCF_001194135.2 Octopus bimaculoides
AGGAATTAGTTGCTCTCTGCAACCTGAAAGATATTTCCTCATCCAAGGAGTAAGAATGGCTGAGTGTGCTGCCAAAGTAGACAAACTTGTCTACTACCTTCAGAATTGTTCCTTCAACCAAGATAGCTGGTTTCACATATGGATTTCCTGGTGCAGGCTGGAACATTACAACAGTATTGTCCAGGCTAATGCTAAGTCCAAATGCCTTGTAAGAAGCATAGGCACTTATTAGAGTAGCAAACCGCTTACCTTTTGAGTGCAACCGTAATGTCATTATACGTTCATTTATAGGAACAGGGAGCTCTTCCAACTTCTTAA
>NW_026417931.1:0-413 GCF_001194135.2 Octopus bimaculoides
TATGTTCTAAGGCGGTGAACTGGCAGAAATGTTAGCATGCCGGGCAAACTGCTTAACAGTATTTCACCTGTGTCTATGTTTTGAGTTCAAATTCAGCCGAGGTCGACTTTGCTTCTGTTACTGGTACAATGTGTCACATACAAACAGGGTTTACTCTTAACATTTTTGACAAAATTTTGTATTTTAGAAGTTATTTCGTCACAAGTTACAGAGTGACAATGGACAAATTCATGTTTGATAAGTGCCAATATGTGAAACTCTCAGCTTTTGACTCACTCTCTAACTTCTGCCAATGATATATATGCATATTATGCATATATGTGTAAAAAAATCTCATCACACAATCAAACCAATGAAAGAGCTTCTACCTGGTCACTCAACACGCTAAAAATAGCAGCCAATGTATCCCCCTA
>NW_026417932.1:0-425 GCF_001194135.2 Octopus bimaculoides
TATGTAAAATATGTGTGTATATGTATGTGTGTGTATGGATGAATATAGGTATATAGAATGATATGCATGTGTGTGTGTATATAGATATATAAAATATATGGTATATGTGTATGTGCAGATGTATATAGGTGCAGGCATGGCTGTGTGGTAAGAAGTTTGTTTCCCAACCACATGGTTCATGGTTCAATCCCACTGTGTGGTACCTTGGACAAGTGTCTTCTACTATAGTCCCACATCAACCAACACTTTGTATGTATATAGATAGATAAAATAATGTGTATTTATGTGTGTGCATATGTATATATGTGTGTACATATGTATATATGTGTGTATGTATAGAGGTATAAAAATTATGTGTACATGTATATATATGTGTGTATGTCTATTTATATAAGAATATAAAATGATATGATATTCATGTGTGT
>NW_026417933.1:0-407 GCF_001194135.2 Octopus bimaculoides
TCAGAACTAGAGAAGTTTCAGGTGTGGAAGCAAGGACTAGAATTGAAGGGTCTTAGTGTCAACCTAGCAAAAACCAAAGTCTTAATAAGTAGGAAGGCAGACAAAGCACAAATCCCTTCAGGCAGATGGCCCTGCTTGATCTGTATAAAAGGTGTAGGCAGCCCGTTTAAGAGTAGCCTTCAATCATTGGACAATAATTTACGCTTGTGAAGACCTGTTGAGGCAAGTGAAATCGTTGTTGTGGCCGATGACAGTACTGCCTGATTGGTACCTGTACCAGTGGAACATTAAAAGCACCATTCAAGTGGGATCGTTGCCAGGGCTACTGACTGGCTCCTGTGCCGGTGGCACATAAAAAGCACTATTTGAGCTTGATCATTGCCAGCATCACCTGACTGGCTCCTGTG
>NW_026417934.1:0-397 GCF_001194135.2 Octopus bimaculoides
CAAATAGCTCAACTCTAACCCCAAAAGATTCTACTAAGAACTTGGTACGAATTAAGTAAAGATCAATGCAGCGCCAACAGCAGAAGTGGAAAGGTTTTGGACAGAAATATGGTTTGCGAAGGAACAACCTCAGAAAATATCTATCAAAACAATAAACGCAACACCTGAACAACTTTGGACTCCTACAACAAGTGAAGAGGTCATTCAGGTACTGCAAATACTAAGCAACTGGAAGGCTCCTGGGCATGATAAAATCCCCAATTTCTGGCTAAAATATCTAACAGGAACACATAAAATGCTGTCTGAGAAGTCTAAAGTAATACTAGCAGAAGGAAGGGAGAACTATCTTAATTCCCTAATCCATTGAAATGGCAAACCCACAAAATTACAGACCGAT
>NW_026417934.1:1308-1418 GCF_001194135.2 Octopus bimaculoides
CTTAACCCTATATAGCTTATAAGAATAGGAAATTTTCATAAGTTCTAAATGTTTTTTTTTAATTAGTTCCCCTAATCTAAGTTTTATTTTATTTAATGCTTGACTTTAAA
>NW_026417934.1:1584-1692 GCF_001194135.2 Octopus bimaculoides
TATTCTATTATCATGTTCCTGTATTGGATGTCCTTGTTAATTCCTAATCTCTTTCTTCTTTTTTGTCCCTTAAACCTTAATAAACCCATTATTATAAACTATATAAAT
>NW_026417934.1:1783-1895 GCF_001194135.2 Octopus bimaculoides
CAGCTTAAATTTTAAAATCATTTAAAAAATAATTCAAAATAGTTTTCCTGGGCCCAATACATATAATATCCTTAGACTTTACACCTTATCTATAGCCTCTGAATTCAATACT
>NW_026417935.1:0-296 GCF_001194135.2 Octopus bimaculoides
TATATATATATATATATATATATATGTATGCCTGTATATATGTGAGATAACAGCTTCTATTTAATAGTTTCAGTATTAATAGTGGAACTATTAAAGTGAAAGTATCTGGCATTACAATAGAGATATTATTTCACTTTTGACACATAATACTGAGGTAGTGGAAGAGATAAGAGATTGCCCTGGGCTTGCATTAGGCAAGAAGTTGAAAATTATTTTGGCCCATGACACTACATGGACCCTAAGCATGGCATGTGTAAAATTTGAATGAAATCGGTTGGGTAGTTCTCGAGTTTTAG
>NW_026417936.1:0-276 GCF_001194135.2 Octopus bimaculoides
CAGCTCATGAGCTGAAACTAGATAAAATGAAAATGAAAATGAATACATAAAAATACATGTAAATAGAACCCATGCGGGACAATGTCTCCTTCATCAGGAAAGTTATCCTCATATTTTTTTTAAATACTCATGTATGTCAATATGTATTAATATGTATACGCATTTTAAGTTGAATAAGTATGAGTATGTAAAAAATTTCTATGAGCATGTATAAAAAGTTGATCGCCTAATTTGAATGTATACTTTATATATATAAATATATATATATATATATAT
>NW_026417937.1:0-258 GCF_001194135.2 Octopus bimaculoides
AGACGTTCATACATACATATATGCGTACATACATACATGCAAATATACATACAAACATACAAACTTATATACATACGTGTGGTGGGGGTGTATGTGTAAGCACACATCTAAGTATCTGAGTACGTAAGTGCGTATATGTTGACTGAAGCACACATTTAACATGTCACCACAAAGCTGATGATGACATCCTATGATACCTATTACTAATGATGATGAGAGACGAAAGAGTAAAGAAGAAAAGGGGAAAAAAGTAGTGTG
>NW_026417938.1:0-351 GCF_001194135.2 Octopus bimaculoides
ATATATATATATATATATATATATATATATATATATATATATAGCAACAGCGTGCATATGCATATATAAGTGGTTAATGTCGAGGAGTTTCTTTATAACAACCTGTGACAATAGAGAAAGCCGTTTTCCGTTATTTGGTTACCGTTGTCAGCTTAGGAATAAAGGACGGAGGGGGAGGTAACACAGTGTTGGATGTGGTGAAGGGAGGTAACTCAGTGTGTATGTGTGTGCGTGTGCCTATCTACACACACACACACACATAGATAGGTAGATAGAGAGATAGGTAGATAGAGAGGTATGTAGATACAGAGGAAGGTAAATAGAGAGGTATACACATAGACTGACAGCACA
>NW_026417939.1:0-218 GCF_001194135.2 Octopus bimaculoides
CATTTGTATCAATACATGCAAACACACGTTAGTGATTCACAAATATAAGTTAATCAAAACTTGTCACTTACCTTACAGGTAAATTAAAATTATAGACAAATAAAATGGATAAATAATTAGAAATGAAGTAAATTCAGAAAAGTATTTCATAAAATCAAATTATATATCTATACACACTCTCAGTGATATGTGTGTATGTATATGTATATATATATATA
>NW_026417940.1:0-652 GCF_001194135.2 Octopus bimaculoides
ATATATATATGTATATATGAATATATATAGATATATTCATACATGTGTGTGTATCAATGTAGGATATTTAGAATAGGCCTGTCGGTTTCACTTGAGTCTTGTAGAATAAAATGTTCAGGGATTCATTTGATAAAATTTATTCATTTGAAAGCCTTAGACTTTGTCCTTCATCAAATTCCACACAAATCAGCGATGCCACAGACATCTTTTGACTGTTATTGATTCCTAACGACGTAAAAGAGAAGTAAAGAAAAACGGTAATAATTGCCAATCATCTCCTTTAAAGTCAGCCATATTCGTCAAAGTTTCAATTAGTAACATTACAGCTTCGTCTAAAACATTCCTCTTTTAATCAACTATGTATGGAAACGAAAGATTGTAGGAATTATTCATTACTTAAATCTAACACTTATTCTGAAAGCCGTACTTATGTCTTCGTTCAATTAAAATAATCGGAATAATGTCAAAGATAAATGTACAATAAATCATGAGAGCAAATGTTAAGTAATGCAGATATTAGTTCAAGCGACGCCAATCAGAATTTCTAGATTCATTTTATTGATTTCTAACAAAAGTTCCATTAGAAGTGTTATGTGATTGTAGCACATACAAGCTCGAGCGCACACATTCATACATATGTTCATATATAAAT
>NW_026417941.1:0-280 GCF_001194135.2 Octopus bimaculoides
ATCAAGAAAACCCACCTTCAATACAAGATTGAATAAGCCTATGTTATATAATCTCTCCATGCATCTTGATCTTAAATTACATCCTCTGTAAGGCCCAACATTCCAAAGTCTGCTCTATCTACTTCATCCAAGGATTCCCTTTATTTGTTTCCACCTTGAAAACTTTTCATCAACAATCCACTGTAATTTTTCCCTGTTTACATCAGCAATGCAGTATCCATTTACATTGGATGTCCTAGCTAATGTAATTATTTATTGTAAGAATTGCTTAATACCTTTA
>NW_026417942.1:0-221 GCF_001194135.2 Octopus bimaculoides
CAAATTTCTTTAAAATCGTAATGTATGCCGTTTGAAAGGTATTTCTATAAAATTTCATTGAGAAAAAAAAAACCATTTTCCTGAAAGTCAGCACTCCCAACATGGCTAGAAAAGGGCGATGCAAGTGTGAAGGTAGAACACCTACAAAAAACAGCATTGCTTGGAACTGCCAGAATTCTTCGCAGGGTTTTTGAAGCATGACCAGTAAACAAGTGTCACCT
>NW_026417943.1:0-444 GCF_001194135.2 Octopus bimaculoides
AGTGGCAGTGACCTCTGTCCGTGTCAGTAGCAGTAGTTAATTGGTTGTAGCAGTAGGGGTGGAAGCAGCACAGGCAGCAGCAGTAGTAGTGACCGTTATAACAGTAGCAGTAGTAGCAGCAGCAGCAACAGCAGCAGCAACAGCAGTAGCAGCAGCAGTAGTAGTGATAGTAGTAGCAGTGATTGTTAGTAGTGACCTTAATAGTATTAGTAGTAGTGACCGTAATAACTAATATATGATTTTAATGTTATTGGCTCAGGGTGTTTAAACTTGGCCCGAATTTTCTAATAAAGTGAAGCTCTTTGTTTTGACGTTGGGTGAAAGTTGTGTTGTAATTAAATTGGTGAAGTGGGAAGGTCGTAAACTTTGGATTTTTATTCGGTGTACATCTGTTTATGTGGTCGCTGACAGGTATTTTTCTGTATTCAGGATTCCTGATTTGGG
>NW_026417944.1:0-328 GCF_001194135.2 Octopus bimaculoides
AGAGTGATCAAACTCAGCCAAACATGGGCCGAGAGAAAGTTATCTCTAAAGGGCCAGGCGGAGGTGGCTAATGTGTATATCGCACCAGTCATCGATTACCGCCTGACCGTCGTGCCTTGTCCCGATGCCACCATCACGAAACTAGAACGCATACTTTTCCGCTTTCTGTGGAAGAGTGGCGTTCCGATGGTAAGGCGATCCATTTGCTGTCAACAACCGTTACGTGGAGTACTGCGGATGCCGTCGTTAATGATGCGCAGACATGCGCTGAGATTGCAGCATCTCTGGAACTTAATTGACGACGGTGAACAGGTGTGGGCGCCGTTTG
>NW_026417945.1:0-622 GCF_001194135.2 Octopus bimaculoides
CTCTCTCTCTCACTCTGTCTCACCTCATACACCTAAACCCCTCAACCACACACATTTTGCTCAGCTAACCTGTCCTGGTTAATGTTATAAACTGAACATCAGTATGTGACGTAACCAACATGATCGTTACATCTGCTAGAAATACCAGTAAAACCTCCCTCAAATCACCCCACCTCTTTGCATCATACTAGAAAGAACATGCTCCTAGGCATAAGATACACATAGAATGGTTATGGCTGATCCAGGTTTGATTACCTCCCACTTCTCTGTGACCTAGTTAATGTTTTAGTAGGTCGTGTCACACTGTTTATTGTTCGATTTGATTTGGATTGTTTGGAAATTATGAATGAATGTCACAACCCCACCTTCCTTCAAAAGCCCCTGTCTGAAACTGAAACCATAGGACACCTCTAGCCAGACATGTAACCATGCAACCAGGGACATCTCAGCCATGTTTTAGGCCCCCAAGCAACTTAATCAACCAAGCCCTATGACATTTATTTCTCGACTGCAACTCACAGTATACATGGATCAAAATGTGACCCTTAGACCCGTGAGACCTCTGGACAAATGTCATTAGACTGTGGCCATGCTGTAGTGCTGCCTTGAAAGATTTTTAGTT
>NW_026417945.1:1474-2274 GCF_001194135.2 Octopus bimaculoides
CAGAGAGTGTAGTATATATATATATATATATATATACACGTATGTACATATAGATATACATATATGTGTATGTATATATATATATACACACAAACACACAATGGGCTTCTTTCAGTTTTCCTCTATCAAATCCACTCTCAAGGCTTTGGTCAGCTCCAGACATTTGTCCAAGATGACACACACTGGGACTGAACCTGAAATCACGTGTGGATCAGAAACAAGCTTCTTACCACTCAGCCGTGCTTACAAATGCCGTGTGAATATGTCAAATGTGTTGGCTGTCAGTAATTACACATAGATTTCTTTGTGTGCAGACGTATCTATGCATTATGTGTGCATGTGGTTCCACTTATATTTGTTGTTGTGTGCAACCTCATGCATATATATATACATGTTTACATGCAGCTTCAAACGAGACACTCGTTAGTTACATCGTTTAATATGATAATAATGAGCAACGCGTATTCTAGATTAAACAATGTAAGATAATCTTTGCTTTAGCTGATATTGTTGTCTGAGAAATGTACAGATGTTGATCATTCTTCTGGTGAATGACCAAATTCCGACTGAGAGATAACTTTCCGAAAGTTCTTTCTGGCATCGGCATTGTTATCGGTTAATGAGTATCCTTCTTAAGGTTGCATTTCTTTTTTGTTTTTTTTGTTTTTCTTGTTTTGCTTCACCTTTTCCAAAGAATTCTGTCCTTGACACAGCATTAGTAAATCAAAAAATAGCAAGTATTTCTTAAGATTATGCATATAATAATACTTCTTCAGATGAAGAAGTATTGTGTGTGTGTG
>NW_026417946.1:0-319 GCF_001194135.2 Octopus bimaculoides
GGCAAAATTTTCCAAATTTAAATTTTGGTACTTTTTGAGCAAAATTTGGTACTTTTATTTTGCTAGATCTGGTACTTTCATCAAAATAAGTTTGACAAGCCTGATTGAATGAAGAAATTTACAGAGTGTGACGAAAGGGTAGCAGAACGATTAAGCATATTACTTGAAAACCACACAGAAATCCCAGGTCAGTTGACCAGAGGCAAAATAATGTTGTACCAGGAAGAAGCATCAACAGGAAATGCTGTCGACAACTTCAAACTAATAACCTGTCTGTCCATCATGTGAAAGCTGTTAAGAGGAAAACCATGTATTAATC
>NW_026417946.1:1729-1975 GCF_001194135.2 Octopus bimaculoides
GAGTATGGAAAACGTGTAAGCATCGTCAAGGCTGAATATCAGTTTTGTGGAGGGAGTGAAGGGAGTACGGGAGGATGAGTGAAGAGAAGGAGGAGATGAGATAAGTGATAGAACAAAGTAAAGGATGTGGAGAGCAATAGTATAATGAAACCGGGGATAGATGAGAAATGGCGTGGTTTTATGATGTATGGGGGTTTTCGGAGTTGGAGTTCAGCAGGATGTAGGGATGGAAATTGCGTATATGTG
>NW_026417948.1:0-247 GCF_001194135.2 Octopus bimaculoides
TAGTGGATGGAGGTGGTGAGAGTGGAGTGATGAATACTGACCGAAATGTCAAGAAAGGAGACAGAAATTCAGAGATAGTGCAGGAGAAGTGGAGGGCAGGATGGAAAGATTTGACAAAAGAGAGAAATGAGTCTAGGTGTTCTCGGGAGAGTGAGGTCGCACCGATATAGTCGTCAACATACGTATATATAAACTAATCGTCATATGCAAACTCTATGGCAATAGGCAACAGAAAGTGCGCTATCTT
>NW_026417949.1:0-217 GCF_001194135.2 Octopus bimaculoides
ATCTATCTATCTATCTATCTATCTATCTATCTATATATATGTATATATATCGATCTATCTGTGTCTAACTACTTAGCTAGCTACCTATATCTATCATCTCAGTCTGTCCTTCTGCCTGTCTATCTCTCTTATTATACGTAAACACACTCACAGACACATAGCCACACACATTCACATACATACATACCTTACATACATACGTACGTACATACATATA
>NW_026417950.1:0-310 GCF_001194135.2 Octopus bimaculoides
T
The DNA here is from genome assembly GCF_001194135.2 of Octopus bimaculoides. Classification (NCBI taxonomy): domain Eukaryota; kingdom Metazoa; phylum Mollusca; class Cephalopoda; order Octopoda; family Octopodidae; genus Octopus; species Octopus bimaculoides. Next base: position 2 of record NW_026417950.1, read on the forward strand.
TGTCAAACACTTTGTACTCGTAGTTTGTTCGGTTCAGTTCGTGGGACAAGGGAATGAGGGAAAGACAGAAGAGGATAGGGGAGAGTGAATCACCCTGGAATATTCCACAATCTATATTGATGCTCCCTAATACATACGAGTCATTTTGGTGGTTGAAAATAATTTTGCATTCCACAGTCCCGTCCTGTGCAGTACAAAACGTTTTACGAAAGGAAAGATCTTATATATATCTAGTGCCTTTAAAATCCAGCTATGTGGGACACTGTCAAATGCCTTATTATTATTATTATTATTATTATTATTATTATT
>NW_026417951.1:0-252 GCF_001194135.2 Octopus bimaculoides
TGTGTGTGCTTTTGTGATTGTCTCCCACCATACCATAACAACTGGTATTGGTTTGTTTACATCCCCATAACTTAGCTATTTAGTAAAATAGACCAATAGATCAAGTGCTACACTTAAAAATAGATATTTGGGTCATTTAGTTTGACTAAACCCTTCAAGGCAATGCCCCAACATGGTCGCATCCAATGACTGAAACAGATTCGAGATAAAGATTAGTAGCCATGGTGACTGCATCTTTCATCATCATTTAGC
>NW_026417952.1:0-226 GCF_001194135.2 Octopus bimaculoides
TGTTCTTATGTATGTATAGTATGCTTTTAGGACCACAAGCATAGATATATACTTACGTGTATTTATAGGAGTGTGTGTGTGTGTGTGGGGGGTTAATTTATACATTTCTGCTTGTGTTTGTCTGTGTGTGTTTGTGTGAGCGCACATATACATATATATGTATGTAATATGTATACATGTATATATGTATGCACACACACACACACACACACAGACACACACACAC
>NW_026417953.1:0-257 GCF_001194135.2 Octopus bimaculoides
GATAGATACATACATACATACATACATACATACATACATACACACATGCACGCACATACATACACACACACACACACACACACTCATATATAGGCAACAAGTGAGATCAAGTGATGCTGAATATAGAAACAGTTGTGCTCAAATACATACATACATACATACATACATGCATACACACACATACATACGTACATACATATATACATACATACATGTGTGTGTATAGGTAATTGTTCAGTTTAATAATATTAAAAAAA
>NW_026417954.1:0-404 GCF_001194135.2 Octopus bimaculoides
ATAAAATAAAATGAAAATAAAATAAGATACAATAAGAGAACAGAGATGAGGCAATAAGAGAAATCTGGTTAATTTACAAACCAAGTTGTGAACGGGAAAAATAATGATATCAATAATAATAATGGTGAGAGAGACGAAAAATAAAAATAAAAAATAAAACTATATATCAATGTGTATGCAAGTATAGATGTACAGTGAAACTATAACATAAGAATCCAACTAAACAGCGTTCTAGACGAAATACAGTGTAAACAAAGCCACATGTGTCTATGAGCGTACAATGTAACAATTTCACGAGCAGAATGAAGCCATGGAGGGTTATATGTGTACATAATAGTATTATTGAAAAAACGGGTAAATATATATGCATCTATCTATCTATCTATCTATCTATCTATCTATCT
>NW_026417955.1:0-304 GCF_001194135.2 Octopus bimaculoides
GAAAGAATGAAACTTTGTGATTATACACTTAAAAATAAATCCCAAAATTTTAAAAGGGGCTTACAATCATGAGGTAGGGAGTTTGATTCCTGGACCAGATTGTGCGTTGTGTTCGTGAGCAAGACACCTTACTTCACATTGCTCCAGTTCACTCAGCTATAGAAATGAGTTGTGATGTCTCTTGGATAACATTTGTGGCAAGGAGAGGGCAGGCTGGTATGCATGGGCGACTGCTGGTTTTCCATAAACAACACTGCCCGGACTTGTGCCTAGGAAGGTAACTTTCTAGGTGCAATCCCATGGT
>NW_026417956.1:0-218 GCF_001194135.2 Octopus bimaculoides
TCACCAACGGTGCAAATAACATGAAATACGTAAATAAACGAGTTAAATATATAAACAACAAGAAAAAAAATGGAAAACAGGACAAGTAAACACAAGAGGAAGGACCCTTTATCAGTTGTCAGCTGTCTATCTATTCCTCATTTCAAGCATTCAACGATAATATGAGTCTTCTCCTGGCTTTCACCCAGGTGGCCCGGGTTCGATTCCCGGCATGGGAA
>NW_026417957.1:0-361 GCF_001194135.2 Octopus bimaculoides
CCCCCCCCTTTTCCACTCCAGGTTAGGAACCTCCCTAAACTATTTTTATAAGATTATCAAGAAAAACCTCACCCAAGGACATAAATACCATTCAATTTTCAACAAATATTGTTTGAAATTGTCCTACTCTAAATTTAGGTTCAATTGCAATAGCAAAAATCGATACACACTTACCAATAATAATAGTGACAGTTTGACTAAAGGTCCTATGGGTTCAAATTTTAGTGAAGCAAGATGTAAAACTAATATTGTGGATAAGGGTAGTGCTACTAAATCTATAAACGAAACATGCAATTGTCGCTCCCAGGTGTCATGTCTCTTAAGAGGTAATTGCCTGAGAGAAAACGTTGTCTACAAGTTT
>NW_026417958.1:0-521 GCF_001194135.2 Octopus bimaculoides
GATCAATTGGAACGCTCACCATCATAAACGACACAGTGCCTCCTATCTCTGTCTCTTTCGCCATAAAATGATAGAGATCTAGATGAAGCTTACCACTGTATGGTTTTAGACATTTCATAGAGCTAACATCGGGATCGTCTTTTGCCAATTCTTAAGAGAATATAAATAATAATAAAGGAGTTACGACGCAAAAACGTATAATTTCAAATGAACATATTTATCTTCTTCAGTATATATTTCAGTATAAAGAATTCATTAAGAGAGACTTAAATCAAAATTTCTTTACACATCATTCAGGAATAAATATAACATCAGAAAAAATACATTCCGTTTAAAAACACAAACCGTTCATGGCGAAAAAATTCCACAATTACAAAAACCGAACAAAATTTTTAAAGTTTTAGCAAAAAGAACTATTTCTGACAAGACTAAAAATATTTATAAACTGAATAAGGAGCATTACATGAATTCACTTAGGAAGGAGATTGAAAAAAATTATAAAATTACAAATAGATGGACGC
>NW_026417959.1:0-262 GCF_001194135.2 Octopus bimaculoides
AAAGACTTTTCCATTTTACCGAGCGTTAAAACTAATACACCTGCTTGTTGTTCCTACACTTGTCTCTGTCTTTTACTTTTCTGTAAATTTGAGCTACACACACAAACACACACACATACACACACACATATAGATATATACATATATATATCATATACGTAAATATATATATGCATATATATGAATACATATATATTTATGTACATATACATATGTGTGTGTGAGTGTGTATGTGTGTATGTCTGTCTGTCTATCTATCTAT
>NW_026417960.1:0-204 GCF_001194135.2 Octopus bimaculoides
GGCCACATAGAGAATATTTCCTTCATCAGCTGCCCCTATTCTAAACTAAAGGTTCAGTTTTCAACGCTTTCTCATCGTTTATCATATACACACACGCAAATGCACTCATACATATAGATTTTTATATATATGTATATACATACACCTGTATATAAAAATCTGTGTATATATATGTGTGTGTGTGTATACATGTGTATATATATA
>NW_026417961.1:0-246 GCF_001194135.2 Octopus bimaculoides
ATGCGTCTATGTGTGTGCTTGTGCATACCAGTGTGTGATTTTATAGATGTATATATTGGCGTATGTGTATGTGTGGGTATATTACAAACACAGACATCTGTATGTGTGTCTATGTATATTGTTATGTGTATGTAATTCGGTACGTGTTTGTGTGTGCGATTGCCCGTGTACACGTGTGCAAGTATGTGTGGGTATGTATGTATATGCATCTACGAGAATACGTGTTAATTGCTGATTAACTTGCTT
>NW_026417962.1:0-250 GCF_001194135.2 Octopus bimaculoides
ATGTGTGCAAAAAAGAGTAAGAGAAGAAAACATACCATCTTGACTATGCTACCGTTCAACAGTCTAGTGAATCAAACAAGAATTTAAATTCTATATGATCTAATTGGAGGGGTAGTAGTAATTTCAAATTTAGAGGAAGGTAGATTAAGTAGAGATGGACAGCAGGTTAGGGGTAAATCAAACATGAGGAAAAAAATGGAAAGACAATATCCTAAGGAGTGGTTAGAGAAAATTTAAGGTAAGGGAATTA
>NW_026417963.1:0-311 GCF_001194135.2 Octopus bimaculoides
CTCTAACACCCCACACTCCCTCTCTTCCTCCTATCACCCTCTCTTTTTCCGTCATATCTCACTCTCTCTTTCCTTCATACCTCCCTCTCTCTTTCCCTATTCCCCCCTCTGTGTTTCTTCTTTTCTACCTCCCGCTATCTTTCACTTCCTCTCTATCCTCTACTCCCCTTCTGGGCTTAAAAAAAAAATAAACCGAAGATGGCACCAAAGTGGGAAAAGAAAGAGTTAGATCTTCTTTTGCGAGCATGGATCATTGCTAGCGGCGATCCCCCAAACAGTATCATCACTGCTGCACTGAAGAATAATGGCTT
>NW_026417964.1:0-278 GCF_001194135.2 Octopus bimaculoides
TGTGTGTGTGTGTGTGTGTGTGTGTGTGTGTGTTTTCATTCTATCTTTTCATGTCAAAATTCATTTGTATATATGTTCTATGGATACTTGCGGATTTCCACATCTGTATCCAGTAAATAGCATCTGGTAGCCGATACTCAAGAGGAGCTTTGGCAAGCACTGTATAAGATTATTACTCGGATGATTTTAAAGATATATATATATTTACATATCATTCGACTAACGCCCTTGAAGGCGGTACCCTAGCCTGGCCGCAGACGAGTGACCGGAACAAGTAG
>NW_026417965.1:0-285 GCF_001194135.2 Octopus bimaculoides
AAAAACGACCCAATCACTACTCACTCGACTAGTTACTATCACTCTTTCCTGCATCTTATTACTTCTCTCCTGCTCCCCATCCCTCATCTTCTCCGTCATTTTATTCCTTTCCACCACCTCCTCCCTTACTACTACTGTCTAGAATAACATCCACGCAAACATAATAAACAATACAGTTCACTACGTCCATCAACAGGTCAATGTCAGGACACCCAAACAACTAACACTACTAATATCATAGCAGTCCTTCTTTGAACCCACAAGAGTTAACAAGTGAGACAGAGA
>NW_026417966.1:0-357 GCF_001194135.2 Octopus bimaculoides
TACCACCACCACCACCACCCACACACACACACATATATATAAAGCCCCTTTGGCCACGAATAGCTATGTGAATGCACCTAGAGAGTTGTCCTCTGAGGCACAAGTCCAGGTTTTGTTTATGGAATACCAGCAGTCGACCTTAAATGACAGTATCCCTTCTCCATGCCACCGCTAATATCCTTGGCACCAGTGACGTCGCAACTCATTTCCACGGCTGAGTGAACAGGAGTAACGTGAAATAAAGAGCCTTGCTCAAGAACACACCACATAGCCCAGTTCGGGAATCGAACTCACTGCCTCATGCCTGATTGTTAGCCCGACGCTGAAACAACACAGCCATATAAATATATGTATATA
>NW_026417967.1:0-317 GCF_001194135.2 Octopus bimaculoides
ACACACACACACACACACACACACACACACACACACACATAAAAAAAAAACGTACATACAGAAAACTATATATATGTATATATACATTCACATATCCATGCTCATACATACACATACATACACATATACATGCACAAATATACATACACACATACAGACATACACATGCATATACATATACATTTACATACACATATACACATTCACATACACACACATAATACCTACACATACATACACATAAATATGTATACACATTTACATACCCATACACATATACAAGCAGAATACATACATACATATATATATATACATAC
>NW_026417967.1:405-657 GCF_001194135.2 Octopus bimaculoides
CATCTACATACTCATATACACACACACACACAATCATACACCAATATCCTATCTCATTACTTTGTGGACGTTGCACTTCTCAGCATACACTTCACTTCATATCTTTTACCTTTCACTGGACTGCGGCCATGCTGGGGCATGGTACGGAAGGGGTTTTAGTCGAACAACAAAGAGGTCCTAGTACTTTTTAAAAAATTTATTATGTGTGTGTGTTTGTCCCCACCCCCCAACATCGCTTGACAACCGATGCTG
>NW_026417968.1:0-327 GCF_001194135.2 Octopus bimaculoides
TCTTTACCTCATAATAATTACCTAAATGAAAATCCACCTGCAGAAGATACACAAGATAGAACCCCCTCCACGCTTATACTATCAATTAAAAATCGCATAATACACATTTGGAATGAAAAACTTAAAGCCAGAAAATTTTATTTGTGGAATATGATCAAAATCAACCACAAGACATAAATTTATGAACACTGCTTAAATTCTACACCAATAATTCTGCCCCATAAATTTCAAATTAAACACATTCCAAACGAACAGGACCAACGAAGACAATTAAGGTAGAAACACTAACACTGGAAAAAAAGAAGACAGAAATAGAACTCCACAAGC
>NW_026417969.1:0-409 GCF_001194135.2 Octopus bimaculoides
GATGATGATGTTGATGATGATGATGATGATGATGTTGATGATGATGATCTTTAACACAATGCCACAAATGTTGCTGGGAAAGATAGATTTTATTATATCAACTCAATGCTTGACTCGTACGTTATTTTATTGACCCAAGAAGAATGTAAAGTAAAGTTGACCTTTGATGGAATTTGAACTCAGAATGTAAAGCATTGCAACTCAATGGTTGCCCATTGAAATTGGACATCTGACTGCATTGTGCTGGATAAGCTATTAATATAGGTAAGCACAACACATTGGAAAAGACATTTTGTTGAACTATGGATTTAGATATTATGGTAATAGTGATATAACATGAGAAATTATTTAGGGATGAAGCTGATAATAATAATAATGATAATAATAATAATAATAATAATAATAATAA
>NW_026417970.1:0-446 GCF_001194135.2 Octopus bimaculoides
ATTATTAAAAAAGAATGAACCGATTTTTCATTACGTAATATTTTAATAAGGAAAAGCAATAGAAAACTCCAGCTCAGACACAAGTATTTTCTCACAATCACCTTTTATTTTCTGTCTTACAAGTGTTCAATATGGCCACCACCTGCAGCATGGGCAATATCAATGTGATAAGAGAATCTCTTCCAGACGCGTATCAGTATATCTCGATTCGCTGTTGGATGTTTTTCTCCTTGTGGGGATATGTAAAAGATCGCGTTTATATTCCACCGCTACCCACTCACCTTGAATAACAACAGTGACCAACTCAGTGGATCGTGATATGCTGATACGCGTCTGGGAAGAATTGCCCATACTTGTGCCTCGGAGGAGAACTTTCCAGGTGCATTCCATGGTCATTCATGACCGAAGGGGATCTTCACCCTTTAGCCTATATATATATATATATA
>NW_026417971.1:0-573 GCF_001194135.2 Octopus bimaculoides
AAAAAAAAATCGATATCACTAACTTAAACTGTAATCAACCATGTGCACTTGGGGTCAAATGTGTTCTTGCAGCTGTTTTCGTGCAATAAACCAGCTGACATACAGAACTACTAGGAAAAGGCAGTTATCTTAAGTGAGCAAAAAGGTGAAAATAAGGCTAACTGGTGATTACAGGATTTTCTGAAGATATTCTTAACAAACTTCAATTGAAAGTAGAAAAGACTAATTGATTCCTTATAAAATGTGAACAATTTTGGGGGTTTACATCTAAAATCTAGCCTAATGTTTGTCATCCATGTCAACATGAGGTATGCACTATGGAAGACTACATTGTGCTTATCCTAATGTGAAAGTGTTTAAGGTTAATTATGATGTCCGATTCCACTGAAAGTTGTATATATTGTGGGCTGAAAAGCTTCCCTTCATTTTATTGTCCCCATGACAATTTCGAAACGGTTATATGATTCGCTATCAATTTTCCATATTTAGAAGAAACAGTCAACAGTTTTAACATCTCAGGAACCTTTAATGCCCTAACCAAAGTAACAACCTCATACAATCACCAAACATATC
>NW_026417972.1:0-360 GCF_001194135.2 Octopus bimaculoides
TATATATACACACACACACATACATACATACATACATACACACATACATACAAAACCTATATATATATATATAATCATAAATATATAGGGATTAGCAGTATCCTGCTTCTCCAACATACTGAGAATTCAGAAATAGCAGCCAAAGAACTACTGATTCCAAAACTACAAATTTTTCTCTAAATTGATAGCGATATTTATGGTACACACAGAACAAAAAACAGAAGAGAAGAGTAAAAAAACAACTTGCCTTTAGTTAATTTAGTACAACGTTTCACGGTTAAGAGCATGAAATACCCCATTCCGATCTTCAGTTTTTTTACTCTTCTCTTCTGTTTTTTGTTCTGTGTGTACCATAAATAT
>NW_026417973.1:0-601 GCF_001194135.2 Octopus bimaculoides
TTTTTTTCATGTATCTATCTTTAATCAGTTATTTTTTATCTTTTTCAGTAATTTGACTGCGCCCATACCGGGTGTGGGGCTGCCTTGAAGAAGTTTTAATCGAAAGTCTAGTACTTACTTTATCGATCTCTTTTGCCGATCTGCTAAGTTACGGGGGCGTAAACACACCAACACCGGTTGTCAAGCGGTATTGGAGGACGCACACACATACACATATGTACGCATACACACACACATGTATATACGGCGGGCTTCTTTCAGTTTCCATTTACTAAATCCACTGACAAGACTTTGACCGGCGCGAGGTTATAGTAGAAGACACCTGCCCAAGGTGCCACGCAATGGGACCGAGCCCGGAGCTATGTGGTTGGGAAGTTAGCTCCTTACCATGCACGTGCCAATACTAATTGTTTTCCATTTGTTTACCCGTTTCATTTTCGAACTTTTTGCCGTTTAAAATGGAGTGATACCTCATGCAACATTCAGCTACGTTCAACCTGTGACGTATTTATTATTGAGCCTAAATGCTGTAAATTTTACTCATTGTAATACAGTTTATTTATTGGTGCAGTTGTAACTGGCATTGACATTATTTCTAATA
>NW_026417974.1:0-267 GCF_001194135.2 Octopus bimaculoides
TTCACTTTCTAGCACCAGAAATCAGAAAAGAACGAAACAGTAGTATTGAACCCTAAACATAAGAGATATTAAAACTCAGAGTGGATTTCAATTCTCAAAAGGGGTGAAGATAGCGGAGACTGATTCTAAAAAAGGGAGTTGTAGAACGATTCTGACTACACTCAGGTGACTAAAGGTGAACTGGCTCATTGTTGTAAAACAAAGTACTGTGTGCGATTAATAGTTTGTGTTGATAACAATTCACTGTGAGCCTTTGATATAGAGCGT
>NW_026417975.1:0-316 GCF_001194135.2 Octopus bimaculoides
ATATATATATATGCAAACATATACACGTATGCGTATATCATAAGAACACACATTCCCATATACGCACGTTAGGCACACATACATGTATGTATTTATATTAGCCATTTCTTGTGGAATCTAAATTGATTCCAACTCTATAAATATTTGTTTAGAAGTATGTGTACGCGTATATGCATAGTTATGTAAGCAAGTATATAGAGAGGCGACAGATATAGAGATAATGAGTGAAAGAGGGGTATATCTATCTACCTATCTATCTTTCTCTCTCTCTCTCTCTATATATATATAGATATACACACTCACATACATATATATA
>NW_026417976.1:0-638 GCF_001194135.2 Octopus bimaculoides
AATAATATTATAACATTTATTGACATAATGAATTATTTAGCCACATGAACGCCATTTCAACGGATAACTTCAAAAACCCTATTAGTCATGGGATCTGTCAATTTCTTAGTAGCAGGTTGTACTGCCTCTGCTATTCATGTCTATGTTTGTTTACCCCAGTTTAAAAAGAATCAGTGTTGTTGCTAATGCCTTGTAGCATAGCAATTCATCAAACAAAGATTAATAAAATTAGTACTGGGCTGAAATAAGTAGTGGGAGCAACATAACAAACTAAAAACCCTTGGAAGCAGGACTCTAGCCTGGCCATAGTCCAAAGGTTGAAATGAGTAAAAAAAAAATGAATAAATAAAAGAATAAAATGCAAAAACATACCTGGAGCTCTATTCATTGCCATGTTGCGGAAGTTGCTACCTTTTACCACTTCCACCATCAACCGTCCTGTGGTGCCATTATAGGAAAGTCCAAGGAATAATTCTGGCATCCCTCCATGTTGCATTGACTGACTTGAAGAACCACTCTCACTACGAGAAAGGCTAGAGACATCATAACGGGAATCTCCATGCTGGAATATATAACAAAACACATAATTAAAAACATACTCACACACACACACACATATATATATGTGTGTAAAAGAG
>NW_026417977.1:0-454 GCF_001194135.2 Octopus bimaculoides
ATATATATATATATATATATATATAGTGTGCATGTTCAACAGAGTTTAAGCATCTTGAGAGAAAAGTTAGGCATAAGAGGAATCAGATGTAGTGTGCAAGAGAGACAACTAGACAGGTATGGTCATGTGATGCGTATGGACAAGGACAGCTGTGTAAAGAAGTGCCGATCTCAAACTGTGGCGGGAATCTGAGGTAGAGGTAGACTCATGAAAACATGGGAAGTGATGGTGAAGCATGATCTTTGAACTTTGAGCTTCACAGAGGCAAGGACTGGTGATTGAAACCTTTGGCGATGTGCTGTGCTTGGGAGGACCCATCAAGCCAAGTACAACCATGCTGATGGCACATAAAGAACATCTTTTGAATGTTGGGCCTCACGGAGGCAAAATGGCTGAGTTCCTTTTGAGCACTGGGCTTCATGGAGGCAAAGTGACTGAGTTCCTTTTGAGTGTT
>NW_026417977.1:1254-1909 GCF_001194135.2 Octopus bimaculoides
TTCTGTAATTTCAACCAATCACTGACGTCCATTCAGCCGATATACATTAAGTGCCGACTACATAAACAAACGATTCTGAAACAATTAACCCTAACCCTAGGGTTAGAGTTAGGGTTAAAGCAAATTTAAAATGAAAAAAGCAAATAAAACGAAGAATCGTTTGTTTATGTAGTCGGCACTTAATGTATATCGGCTGAATGGACGTCAGTGATTGGTTGAAATTATCGAAATAAGACAATTTTTTACATGAAATAAATTCGAATACAAAAATATTTTTCTGTTCTATAACACAAAATAGATAAGTATACGAAGTTTGAAAGTCTTTCGGTACCAAAAGCACTACGTAAAACATTAATGAAAAATGTGGCCCCCGTTTTAAAAAAGATCCTATATATATCTTCTACACGTGTACATATTATATATATATTCTTTTATTTTCTACTTGTTTCAATCATTTGACTTGCAGCCATATTGGAACACCGTCTTAAAGAGCTTTAGTCTAAGAAATCGACGCCAGGACTTACTCTTTGCAAGCCTAGTACTTATTCTATAGGTCATTTTTGCCGAACCTCTATGTTACGAGGACATAAATACATCAGCATCGGTTGTCAAGCGAAGGTGGTGGGAAAAACACACACACACACATATATATATA
>NW_026417978.1:0-221 GCF_001194135.2 Octopus bimaculoides
TATGCATGCATGCATGCATGTATGTATGTATGTATGTATGTATTTATGCACGTACGTACGTATGTATGTATACATATTACCTATGCATACGTATATATGTATGTGTGTGTATGTGTGTGAGTATTTATGCATGTACATACATCTATAGATAATATACGTAACCATATACCAACCTACTCACCTACCTACCTACCTACCTACCTACCTACCTACCTACCTAC
>NW_026417979.1:0-421 GCF_001194135.2 Octopus bimaculoides
AATCCTATCCTTCCATACACCGACAACTCTCCTCTCTGAAAAATATTTTCAAAAGATCTCCATAAAACAAACAAGAAAATCAACACCAATCTCCCTCAACGCAGAAAAGCAAAGATTTCAAAATGATATTTAAACATTAAACCATCCCAAATGGAAACTAACGAACTGTAATCATATATTTTGATTTTGTGTGCATCTTTTGAAGTGAAAATACGTTCAGAAGAGAAAACAAGATGGCGGCCGGAGAAAATTGAGTTAAAATGTAAAAAGCAAGGGACTTTGTTAATAACAAGAAGCAAACATGTTTACGAAACGTTGGTTGGTTAAATGTGTCAGTGTAAGCATGCGCACATTTGAAAATTTATCGTTTTTGATATATTCATATCAAATATATATACATATATATTTGTGTGTGTGTGTG
>NW_026417980.1:0-341 GCF_001194135.2 Octopus bimaculoides
AGAGAGAGAGAGTGAAAGGGGATAGAAATATGAGAATATAAAATATTTTATGCATATATATGTATATATAAATATGTATGTATATATGTATATATGCATACAAATATATATACATACACGTGTGAGTGTATGTATGTATGTATACATACATATATGTATATAATCATTTAATTTAATTATACTTATATACACTCACGTATCCTTACATATATATATGCATATATTCATATGTATATATATGCATATATGTCTGTGTATATGTATAAGATAGATACATACATATGCACATACATATATGTGTGTATATATATGGCTATATATATATATATATATATATATAT
>NW_026417981.1:0-373 GCF_001194135.2 Octopus bimaculoides
CATTTCTACTGAGATAAACTGTAGAAATAAACATTTAACTTAAGAATTCAGCTGGATGCCAACGGCTCATTAAAGAAGTGCCAATCTCTGAAAGTGTATTGAACATGTGGTAGTGGGACACCCAGAAGGACATGGGATGAAAAACTGAAGAACCTTTTAGATAAGATGACGAAGGAATGAGATTTCTGGAGACTTGATGTACATCTTTTTTGTATAATATTTTCTTTTAGTCTTTAAAACATGGTAAATATTGAGGATGTTTCTCCTGTTATGTCAATATCATCTGATGTTCTGAAATTATATAGAAGCAACAGTGTAAGATGTAGAAGCTACTTAAAATATATAGAATAAACATTTAAATTAAGATTTGAGC
>NW_026417982.1:0-213 GCF_001194135.2 Octopus bimaculoides
TTGAATCACTAATTAGATTTAATGGCGTAGGAAAATCGAATTGCTTAGAGGTTAAATAGACAAGGAACATAGTTTCAACAACAGACCGGAACTAGTTACGATCTCATCTCATTTACAATCTGAACACTTGATCTCGAACAATCTGTTTTAAGTGATTACAATTATTGGTTTACATTTGATCGTCTGCTTTAGATAAACAGAGACTTAGTGCAA
>NW_026417983.1:0-426 GCF_001194135.2 Octopus bimaculoides
GTGTGTGTGTGTGTGTGTATATGTATGTATGTATGTATGTATGTATACATAATTAACTTGAGTAATTGATAGAAATACATGAAGCAACCAATCAATCATTTACGATGAACAAAAACAAAATGGAGGAATATTTTAATATTCTAAAAAGTAAAAGAAACAAACAAAAAACAAAGCAGCAATAATTAACTCTGCAATTATAATTAGAGCAATAAAGATGGCGGTTATATTTCATAACAATTTGCAAAAGCAGTTGAATATTAAAAGCGAGTAATATTTTATACGCAGGAGCATGCGAAAACAGATTTATTAGACGGCCAGAAGATGGCGTTTCTGGCGATGACGTTGTTGTTGTTGTTGTTGTTGGATTTGTTGCTGTCATTGTCGTTGTTGTTGTTGTTGTTGTTGTTTTTGTTGATAGTGTTTTTT
>NW_026417984.1:0-372 GCF_001194135.2 Octopus bimaculoides
TGAATGTTCACAGGTTCGTATCACAGTTCGCACTAACCTTGCATTTATTTTCCTTGGCCTACACAATTAATGTTTGATGTCTGGGAGTTGCATTCTGTGGTATGTAGGAAATATATTATATGTGTTGTGTATTATGTATCGGACTTGGTATACACTGTGGCTGTGTGGTGAGAAGCTTGCTTCCCAACCGCACAGTTCAGAGTTCAGTCCAACTACCTGGCACCTAGGGTGATTGTCTTTTATTATAGCCTCGAGATTTCGTAGACGGAAACTAAATGTAGCCCGTAGTATTTCTATCTATCTATCTACCTATCTATCCATATATCTATCTATCTATCTATCCATCTATCCATCCATCTATCTATCTATCTA
>NW_026417985.1:0-378 GCF_001194135.2 Octopus bimaculoides
TTATTATTATTATTATTATTATTATTATTATTATTATTATGAGGGCACATGGCCTAGTGGTGAGGGTGTTGCATTCATAATTGCAACGTTATGGTTTCAATTTCTAGACCAGATGGTGTGTTGTGTTCTTGAACAAAACACTTTATCTCACATTGTTCTGCAATCACTTTGATACCTGAGGTACACTGTGCACCTTTTCAGGCACTGTTGATTTGAAGGAAGGAGTGAGCCAATGCATATTTGATCACTGTAAACAAATTAGTTGTGCAGGTTGTTCAGCAAACAGCCGAGTACTCCTATGTCATCTTTGATGGCTAAGTTCATCATCCTAATTATTATTAAAGTCGTGAGCTGTCAGAATCGTTAGGATGCTGGACG
>NW_026417986.1:0-554 GCF_001194135.2 Octopus bimaculoides
ATATATATACTGGTAGATATATATGCGTGTTTATATGCATTTAGGTATGTCTATACATATATGTACATATATATACACACAGTCACACACGCACATAGCAGGTGGAGAGTTTGCTTGCTGCAAAACTTTTCGCGCTCTTATTATTCGTTCACGAAAAATCTTTGGTGGAAATACCAAGGCTTGAGATGTAGATATAAATTCAATCAGTCATCCGAGGTCACGTTAGTGATGACGGAGTAACGATCTTTGAAACACGCAATGCATAACACATCCATTTGTTGAACTTCAAAAATAACATTAAGCGGACAATATATATGCAGATAAATGTCCCGCATGTGAAAGTTATCTTTATAAAAAATGAATTGCATCGGAAGCAACCTTACTGAAGGAAAAGTTGATGCAATTATTCGCTGACATAACAGCATAAAATAATATTTCAACGAATGACAGTTTACACTGAGTGACTGAAAAAATTCACGCGCGTAATTTTTTCTGCGTTTATGCGTGGAAGTATATTCTTTTCTACTCTAAGCACAATGCCCGAAATTTTGGGG
>NW_026417987.1:0-215 GCF_001194135.2 Octopus bimaculoides
CATAATTTCTTTCTAACAATTTCTCACATCACTGCCAACCCTGGGTCAGCCCATAGCAGGTGTCAAATACCCAAGGTACCATGCAATAAACCAACTCCAAAACAAAACTGTGTGATTATTCATGAAAGCAAGAACTTCTCCACCACACAATCTTAATGCCTCTGTAGTATGTATATATATGTATATATATGTATATATATATATATATATATATA
>NW_026417987.1:1495-2121 GCF_001194135.2 Octopus bimaculoides
TATATATATATATATATACATATGCACACAGAGAGAAAACAAGAAAAGGAGAAGCAGACACAGAGATAAAGCTAAGAGAAGGAGAGAAATATATATCTCCAACAGAGAATTGAACTTAAAAACATGATAGATTTTCACTGATTTCATAACACTTCCTCTTTCTGACTGACTTATCTGATGTTAACCAACTATAAATACATAAATACTGAGCTGGGCCAGATGCCCTGACACGCTAATCTTATTTTTATACTGTCGCCTGGCGTTTGAAACTGTAGTCTAAGTATATTACAGGGTTCAAATCCACTTCTCTTGGAGATGCTATTTAATGAAATGGATCTGAAATTTGGTTTGTATTTCCAATTACCATCTCTGTCTCTTTCCATGCACATACTCACTGATGTATATGCATATATATATGTGTGTGTGTGTGTGTGTGTGTATGCATGTATGTGTCTGTGTGTGTGGTGTGTATGTATGTACATATATGGATTATATATGTATATGCGTGTGTGTGTGTGTATGTATGTGTAGGTATATATATATACACACACACATATATTTACATATGTACATGCATGCATATATATACATATATATATATATGCATATATATGTGTGTGTGTGTG
>NW_026417988.1:0-102 GCF_001194135.2 Octopus bimaculoides
ATATATATATGTAAATATGTATGTACGTACATATGTATTTATGTATAATTGCTACAAACATAGAATATTAGATAGTTGACTGCTTGACCCCAAGTTCAAATG
>NW_026417988.1:112-214 GCF_001194135.2 Octopus bimaculoides
ACAAACATAGAATATTAGATAGTTGACTGCTTGACCCCAAGTTCAAATGCTACTTCTGTTATAACCTTGAGCAAGGCACATAACCCTACTTGTTACAATGCG
>NW_026417989.1:0-245 GCF_001194135.2 Octopus bimaculoides
TATATATATATATATATATATATATATATGGAGATGTGTATGTATATGCGTGTATATGAATACATGTGTGTCTATAAATATGTGTGTATCCACAACTATATAATACATATAAATATATCAATGCATGTATGTATATAAATATATATAAGCATGCTTATATCTATATATAAGATATGTACCTATATATTTATATATATGTGGCTACATATATATATTTATATGTATGTACCTATATATATATATTT
>NW_026417990.1:0-133 GCF_001194135.2 Octopus bimaculoides
TGATCGAACGAACGAACGAAAGAATGAACTATGGAACGAACGTACGTACGAACGAACAAAGGTACGAATTAAAGAACGAATGTATGTACGAACGAACAAAAGTACGAATGAAAGAACGCACGTACGTACGAAC
>NW_026417990.1:408-608 GCF_001194135.2 Octopus bimaculoides
AACAAACGAACGTACGTACCTAAGAAAGAACGATCGAACAAACGAACGTATGTACGTAAATACGTACGAACGAATGAATGAACGAACGAACTATTGAACGAACGCACGAACGAACGTACGTACGTAAGTACGAGTGAACGAACGAATGAACGAACGTACTAATTACGTAGGCAGGGAATAAGGAAAGAACGTATGTACGT
>NW_026417991.1:0-292 GCF_001194135.2 Octopus bimaculoides
ACGATTACGATGATGATGATGACTTTGATGATGATGATGATGATGATGATGATGGCGAGGAGAAGAACGACGACAACCACGATGGTGGTGGCAGTGGAGATGCGGTCATTGGTGTCAGTGATGCTGCCGGTAGTGGCAATGGTCTTACGTTGTTGTTGGAATTGCTGTTAGTCGTGATGAATAAGAAGACGATAGTTGCGTAATTACAACGCTGGTCGTTCCTTGTATTGCCGTTAAGACCGTCGATAATAATAATAATAATAATAATAATAAAAATAATAATAATAATAAT
>NW_026417992.1:0-332 GCF_001194135.2 Octopus bimaculoides
ACAGACAAACTTCCTGTTGAAAAAGAGTTCATAACTCCAACTAAAAACATATATATACACGCAACATATAAAACTATATATTTATACATATAGGCATGTACATACATGTGTGTGTATATATATACACGCACACATAAAACTATATATAGACATGTACATACATGTGTATATATATGTATATATATATATATAGAGAGAGAGAGAGAGAGAGAGAGAGAGAACTATACGTATGCACTGATATATACATACATATAGCCATACATAAATATATGTATATCTATTCATAAATACCATGTATTTATGTATGTCTATATATATACTATTTCTAGGTA
>NW_026417993.1:0-439 GCF_001194135.2 Octopus bimaculoides
ATATATACATATATATATATATATCATATATATATCTAAATATGAATATATTATTATATCATATATATGTAAATAAATATTTCATATTATATCATATATTTATATATATATGCGTGTGTGTTTGCGTGCGTATAATATTATATCTTATTCATCCTATTCATATATATTTAGACAATAATAATATAGTATAGCTTATATATCTATAACAGATATATATATTTAGACATATATAATATATTATATATATATATTTAGATATATATAATATATTATATATATATATTTATATATATATATATATTTATATATATATACATCATATAATACATCTATAATAATATATCATATACATCTAAATATTTATATATTATATCGTATATATCTAAATGTATATATATATGACATATATATATAAATATGTATATATATATATATATAT
>NW_026417994.1:0-317 GCF_001194135.2 Octopus bimaculoides
TCCCTCTGCACCGTTTGAGCGGAATTCGAACGTTCGTGCGTCCGTTCGGCTTCCCTCTGCTCCGTTCGAGCGCAATTCGAACGTACATGAGTCCATTCGGCCTCCCTCTGCACCGTTCGAGCTTAATTCAAACGTACTTACGTCCGTTTGTCCTCATTCTGCACCGTTCTAGCGGAATTCGAAAGTACATGAGTTCATCCGGCCTGCCTCTGCACCGTTCGAGCTAAATTCAAACGTACTTACGTCCGTTCGTCTTCATTCTGCACCGTTCGAGCGGAATTCGAAAGTACGTGAGTCCGTTAAGCTTCTCTCTGCAC
>NW_026417995.1:0-318 GCF_001194135.2 Octopus bimaculoides
CATAGCCGACCTCACGCACTTCTTATGAGGAATTCCGGAAGGAGCTTCGTTAGACCACTGCTGAGACGCTTCCGAAAAAAGAAAAGCCGTTGGAAAACCGATCATAGCAGCGACTCCATCTAAGAATATCTGAAGAAGGAATTGTATTCTGAAATATCATCGGACTATGGATAACTAAATTACAACAGGTATATAGTCCATTTTTTGTATTATAGTGCATTGTTGTAAAATTCAAAACATTTTATTCTTTACAAATACACAATGCTTCAAGCTAACTACAATACTCTCATATATAAGATATGTATGTATATATATATA
>NW_026417996.1:0-241 GCF_001194135.2 Octopus bimaculoides
ATATATATATATATATATCACATGATAATCGACGTTGGTGTGTTTACGTCCCTGTAGCTTAGCATTTCGGCAAAACAGACCAATAGAATAATTACTAGGCTTACAAAGAGTTACTCCTGCAGTCGATTCGTTCGACTAAAGGCGGTGCACCAGCATAGCCGCTAAGCGTTTCCACATATATATACACATACATACATGTCATACCGGCCATGATGAAATACCACAAGGTATAGAAAATACG
>NW_026417997.1:0-436 GCF_001194135.2 Octopus bimaculoides
AAGTATATTTGCCACTTAAATGCGGCTGAACCCTAAGGGTGGATGTTACTCTTGCTTTTAGCCCCAGAAGAACATCTCCTCCAGCTGGCTATTGACACACATCTGTGTCCTGACTGTATTTGCAAAGGAAAGTCATCCTTCCCATCTTGATCTGCGATACGCACGGACTCGAGTTTCTGGGTATTTACCCGTATATACCTCTCTGAACGAGGTATTAATAGTAACTGGACGACAACGTGAAGTATATTTAACATTGCTTGTTTTCACTTTTTCGAGATCAGTGAATATTTTCACTGGAAAATTATACACGTATTTGCATCGGGACATCTGGCAAATATACTTCACCTTGTTATGCAGTTACTGTTAGTACCTCTTTCAGAGATTTAACATATATATATATATATAATAATAATAATATAGATTTAATCAAAAGATT
>NW_026417998.1:0-290 GCF_001194135.2 Octopus bimaculoides
ATATATATATATATATACATGTATATAAATAAATAAATAAGCAACACGGATATCAAGAGGTAATGCAGTACGCTCGTTTCATGCAACTCCATTCAATTTAACAATGCAATATCAATTTAAATGCAGAGCAATCCTTAGCTGCACGAATACATAGAATTTGATAAAATTACAACAGGTGGTCACATTAGTATGATTATACCTAAAATGTCCACATATATACATAGTAAAGGTGGCTTATTCGCAATTTTCTTTGGCTGTGAATTGTTTTGACTCTCATTTCTATCATTACT
>NW_026417999.1:0-712 GCF_001194135.2 Octopus bimaculoides
TGTATGTGTGTATGTATGTGTGTGTGTGTATGTATGTATGTATGTATGTACCTATAATCACATTGCAGCGGTGTATAGCTGTAAAAGTGCACACTTTATCCAAATATACATGCGTGCACATATATACAAGCACATATATATACTCGTATGTTTACACAGACACACACACGCGCGCATATATGAATATATGTATAAATATATATCCATACATATATACATTTATATGCACACATATACATATACACACATATGTATGTGTATAGTAGATAACACTCTTCTATCCAGGAATAATATATCAAAGCTGGAACAACACAAGTGCGCGTCATCGATTTCCTCAATGTTTTCATGTTGCTATCTTAACATATACATATACACATACATATATAAGCATTGAAGTTCATCCTCATAAACACACACATCCTACACTCAGATGCATAAATTACACATATAACACGTAGACTCACATACATACTCACACAATCACATGTACACGTTTATATTTATACATGTGTGTACATACATACATAAATACATATATACATATATAGATTGCCATGGTCGGCCAAACACATATCAGGTATGTTGTTATTATGTTGTCGCCACTATCAATTGATTTCATAATGATACATCCGGGCGATCATAAACATCTGAGCCACAAAAACAAAAAAAAAAAAACAACAAACAAACAGAACAAAGCTAAAATAAACAAATA
>NW_026418000.1:0-226 GCF_001194135.2 Octopus bimaculoides
ATATATATATATATATATATATGAATATTTGCCTGGGCGTGTCTCTGTGTGCGTGCGCCCGTGTGTGTGTTTGTGTTCGCATATATGTATGTAGATATGGTCCAGTGAGTGATCACTGTAGT
Organism: Octopus bimaculoides; assembly: GCF_001194135.2. Classification (NCBI taxonomy): domain Eukaryota; kingdom Metazoa; phylum Mollusca; class Cephalopoda; order Octopoda; family Octopodidae; genus Octopus; species Octopus bimaculoides. The sequence goes on from NW_026418000.1 coordinate 123, forward strand.
ATTTATTGATACTGAAAGAATAGATATGAGAAAACATGAAAGCATTATTGAATATTCTGTTATCATTGTTAGTAGTAGCAGTAGCACTATTATTATTATTATTA
>NW_026418001.1:0-206 GCF_001194135.2 Octopus bimaculoides
TTCCACTGCGTGGCACCTTGGGCGAATGTCTTCTACTATAGCCTCGGGCCAACCAAAGCATTGTCAGTGGATTTGGGAGACAGAAACTGAAAGAAGCCCGTCGTATATGTGTGTGTGTGTTCCCCCATCGTCGCTTGACAATCGATCGATTGTGGTTTGTTCACGTCCCCGTAACTTAACGGTTCGGCAAATGGAACCGATAGAAT
>NW_026418002.1:0-279 GCF_001194135.2 Octopus bimaculoides
GCTTTAATTGTGATTATTTTTAACGTTCATTGCCTCCTTTGCAGCTACCGCAGCTGCTGCTGCTGTTGGTGTTGTTGTTGGTGTTGTTGTTGATATTGTCACTCTTGTAGTTCCCATCGTCAGCTTTGCAACTATTGCCTTTATCGGTGTTACTGTGAAGTCTGTAGAAACTGTGCTGCTTTGCATTTTGATCGAGTTGTATTATCCTGACACTTCGTTTACAGCTAGAGGTTTAGCTCTATGTATCTATCTATCTATCTATCTATCTATCTATCTATC
>NW_026418003.1:0-476 GCF_001194135.2 Octopus bimaculoides
ATATGTAGATATATGTACACGCATACGCACACACACACACACATACACGTGAGATTAGGCATTCATGTTTGTTGTCACACAAACAGTAAGGGCTTAGAACGGCCGACCTCTGCAAATGAACATAACACGAGATTTAGTGAAATATCATCTCGAGAGGGATTTAGAAGATGAAGGGGTTTCGTTTGTCTTTGTTTAATGTCTTATTTCTATTGACTTTTGTTTGTTTGTTTGTTCGTTATTTTTGTTTCATCATATGTTTATATATTTGTAGGTTTTTTTCCCCCCTTTTTTATATGGTTTTTATGTTGTATTTATTATCAATCCTCTTCTTCTGCCCATCGTAAGACAAATCATAAAACGACAAGAGAAATTAAAAGTGAGAAAGAAAAAAGAGGAAAAAGATAGATAGATAGATGAAATAGATAGATAGATAGAGAGAGAGAGAGAGATGGATATATATATATATATATATATAT
>NW_026418004.1:0-300 GCF_001194135.2 Octopus bimaculoides
CCATATATATATATATATCCATATATATATATATCTCCACATATATATCTCCACATATATATATATATATATATCCATATATATATATATCTCCACATATATATATATCTCCACATATATATATATACATATATATATATATATATATATATACCTATATCTATATACATCTCTCTCTCTCACTCTCTCTGTCTCTCTATATATATATATCCATATATATTAGAGGTAGGGAATTCCGGGTAGAGGTAGGGAATTCCGGGTAGAGGTAGGGGTCCAGAAATGAGTACAGCAATGAATTCC
>NW_026418005.1:0-297 GCF_001194135.2 Octopus bimaculoides
CAACAACCACAACAGAACCAACAACCACAACAGAACCGACGACCACAACACAAACTACAACCACAGCAGAATCAACAAACAAAACAGAACCGACAACCACAACACAAACTACAACCACAACAGAACCAACAACCACAACAGAACCAACAACCACAAGAGGACCGACAACCACAACACAAACTACAACCACAGCAGATGCAACAACCACAACAGAACCGACAACCAGAACACAAACTACAACCACAATACAAACTACAACCACAACAGAACCGACAACCACAACACGAACTACAATCT
>NW_026418006.1:0-906 GCF_001194135.2 Octopus bimaculoides
TTCATTCCAGGTGCCATTATATTAAACATTTGCAAAGAGTAACCATGCTACACACAAAAAATTCAGCAGGATTGTCAGATTTTCAAAGAGGTTGTATTGTTGGGCAATCTGAGGCTGGTCTTAGCCAGCAAAAAATAGCCGAAAATCTTCAAATTCCTCTTGCTACTGTTAATAGAATTATAGTGCAATTCAAAAGCCAAGGAAAAGAATCAACAGATTCTCGTCCCAGCCGACCTGGGCCCTTGGAAAGGAAGCTTTGCTGTTTGAGAATTGTGGAAAATGAAATCTGTTCAGAGGCTTCTGGTATTGCAAAACAGCTAGAAGTTAGTCCAAGAACATGCGTTACATATCTGCATAAACTTGGGTATTATGGACGAGCAGCTAGAAGAAAACCTCTCCTTCAACCAATTAATATCAAGAAAAGAAAGAAATAGGCTAAGGAGATGTCAGAAAAATCCAGTTCATTTTGGAATAGAGTAATTTTCTCAGATGAACTCAGATCTGCATTATTTTCAGACAGTAGACATGTTTGGGTCTGGAGGCTTTCCAATCAAGAATTTGATTTGAAATGACTCCAACCAACTGTGAAACATGGCACGACCATTACAGCAATCATCGTACCATCAGCAATGGTCGTTCTGAACTGATCGAATAAGTTGGAACCATGAACTCTGAAAAATACATCGAAATACTTAAGCAAGGACTACTTCTGATGTATTTACATGATAACATAACGAAAAATGAGTTTTTATTCATGGAAGATGGGGCTCCATGCCACACAGTGAAAAGGAATCAACAATGGCTGACTGAAAATGAGACCAAAAAGCTTCCTTGGTCGAGCCAATCTCCTGACATAAACCCAATTGAAAATCTTTGGAGCATACTAGATAGAGCTATGTGAAAAAC
>NW_026418007.1:0-349 GCF_001194135.2 Octopus bimaculoides
CTACAGCTGGATGCCCTTCCTATCACCAACCACTCCAAGAGTGTAGTGGGAGCTTTTTACGTGCCACCAGTACAGGAGCCAGTCAGGTGGGCCTGTATATATATATATATATATATATATATATCGCATGCTATGATCAAGAAGGTGAATCACAATTGACCTTTTTGTGTGCACAATTTGTGACAGACCATGCCTTTCTTTTGCTGGGTTCAAATCTCATTTGCGAACCCATGGAAAACAAACTTCCACCATCTATTCTGCCTATATGTCTGTGCACACCTTTAAATGCAGTGTATGCTAGAAGGTCTGCAAATCTAACGGAGGCCTCAAAAGACATTTTAAGATCCAC
>NW_026418008.1:0-218 GCF_001194135.2 Octopus bimaculoides
CAGGTCGCGGTTTCAAAGCGACGAAAATATTTTGACAAATGAAATTTAAACGCTGAACGTTGAAGTGAAACCAACGTTTTTTTTGTGTTCATGAATGGCTTACAAACATCTTCCACGCTGCAATCGTAATGTAATAGTTGTAAAAATATATAAAAGTGTATCATATCTCACACACACACACACACACATACATACATACATACATACATACATTCATA
>NW_026418009.1:0-530 GCF_001194135.2 Octopus bimaculoides
CAATAAGTATCCGGACTGTTGCCATAGTAACAAAGCTAAAGCATGCAGAGCAAAGCTGCTTGGCAAAGATTGACCGTGAACTCTGCTGTGCATACACACTAAGTTTTAACATTCTAGCTTACTTCTGCTGTTTTCAGCACTGCTTAGAAGGAAGGTGTGTAGCATGTGATTGTCACATTGACCATGACAGAGGAAGTTTTCATGGCGATACATGCTCAGAGGCCTACACAAAGTTGCAGAAAGTGTATGGAGAGGAGTGTATGAGCCGCACAAAAGTGTACGAGTGGTTCAGACGTTTCCAAGATGGCCAGAAAAATGTTGATATTGATGAATGTTCTGGGAGACCTGCAACCAGCAGAACTGAGAAAAACATTGCAGCTGTGAGAGGAAAATCGACGAATCACCATCCTTGAGTTATCAGAGGATGTGCAGATTAGTTACGGTACAGTTCATTATCACTGAAGATTTCGGTATGAGATGCATGTCTACCAAGTTTGTGCCAAAACTGCTTTCAGCTGACCAAAAAGACA
>NW_026418010.1:0-454 GCF_001194135.2 Octopus bimaculoides
CAGTGCTGTTGGGAAGCAAATTTCTTACCATGTTATTTTTATTTTCTCCCTCAGAACCTTTATTTTTTTCGGAGATTTCCCATTTCCATATCTCACTCGGACGTAAGTAGTGAGTTGAATATCTGAAGAATGTCCCAACTTCATGGTTACTCAAAGAGAATCAACACGTAATATCGCTCGTCAAAGTTTTGCTCCGGATCACTCATACAACATAAGAGATTGTGAAGATCTTGGAGAGATTCTTGTTATATAATTGTGTCCGAGCATTGAGAAAGATAATGAAGTATAATCAGGATGTTATCAATATGCAAATCATGACAAAAATAACAAGTGTATATCACAGACGAGCGCGTGCACAGGCATACAAACAGAAATAGAAGTAATAGAGTAAGGGATATAACTCGTATTACATCCCTTTTTCTTTAAATTTCCTTTACCCTATATTGGGAAGTAA
>NW_026418011.1:0-373 GCF_001194135.2 Octopus bimaculoides
TATATTGCATGCAGGGTTGAGATACTGCCATCTTTAGCAGACAAGGTGTCCAGTACTGAGGAGTGACTGAAGTACCCCGAAACCAAATGTGGTCTATTCATCCAGTCCCCAGAAAGTGGTGGGGGTTCGCTCTCCTGCCTGCAATTTATCAGATACAGCTCTGCATCATCGTTAGCCAGCTGGGGCAGATGTCGTCTTGGAGTTGAAACATTGCAGTAAAATCCGTTCGAGCGTTCAGCCATGATGAAGTGGCTACGAATATTACATGTCAGTGCAACTAGTGCGTGGAGCCCTAGGGAGACTTTAGAGCTTACATCTTTGCTTATATATAAATATATATATATATGTGTGTGTATGTGTGTGTGTGTGTGTG
>NW_026418012.1:0-401 GCF_001194135.2 Octopus bimaculoides
TGCGTACTGGGTCGATCTAATCGACTGGCCCCCTCCCCCAAAATTTCAGGTCTTGTGCCAAGAGTAGAGAAGATTATTTATTCCTACCTAAACGTGGATGTTCTGTTAGAATAAGTTTTACGGCAGTATTTACCATGAGAGAAATTCTCATATAGGCTTTTGATGCAGAATGCTTGAATTCTGTTTGTTTTAACAGAACAAACAGATTTAAGTGGGAATAAATCTTACCTCTTGGTATTAATACTGCTTCTGTCACTAATATATATAGAAATCCACTTGTATTTTTAGAATTAAATATTATAAAGAATTGTATAAAAAAATTTAAATATTTTGTGTATTGTAGAATTATGTTATGTGTTGGCACTCCGTCACTTACGACGTCGAGGGTTCCAGTTGATCCG
>NW_026418013.1:0-410 GCF_001194135.2 Octopus bimaculoides
TAGATGTAGTGGGATGGTGATTCTTCTACTGTTAAAGTGGTTGCTGTTTTAAAGGGATTAGTATTTGATTTCTTTGTACTGTTGGTTTGTTCTTCATGGTTGGTTACGCATGAAATTGTCCTAAGCTGATCTTTATGAATTGGCCTATATGCACATAAACATGGTTGTTCACATATACATCCATATATGTACTAATGCTCAAACACATGCACACACACATCCATATATATATATATATATATTATTTATTTAAAGGTCACAATACATGTATTAAAGTGCTACTAATAGTTTCTTGTGTTGAGAAAACTCAAACATATTCTTCAAGTGCAAACCACATATCATAACAAACTAAATTGAATAACAGAAGAAACGCAAAAAAGTTGAGAAGGCAGCATATAGAAAATGCAGAC
>NW_026418014.1:0-582 GCF_001194135.2 Octopus bimaculoides
CATACAATCTGACTTTCACTCTGATAGAGAGGACCTTTGTTACCAGCAAAGGAAATAACTCTCTGGACTTTGTCCAGCAGGTTCTTATTCTAGCAACTATGCTTTCAGAACATCCACCTCCACTGCTAACTTGATCACCTTGGTAACGGAAGCTATCTACTACTAAGGAATCCCCCAGACATTTGAGGGTGTGTAGTTCTTGTACATTTTTAGTGTTTATTGTTCCTGCACATCTGCCACACACAAAGACTACTTTCTCTGTTAACCTTCCTGTGATTCCACTACACCTCTTATGTGTCCATAGTTTGCAGTTGTTACACCATATGGAATTTCTGCCTTCACCTTTCTACATATCAAGTGGGGCTATCTCCCCGAAAGGACTAGTAATTTGTCTGCTTTCCTACTTACTAGTACTTTGGTCTTTGTTAAATTAACTCTAGGGCCCTTTCATTGAGAACTTGATTCCACACTTGAAATTTCTTCTGTAATTCTAGTGGAGATTCAGCTTATGAGAAAGTCATCAACATAGGGGAGCTCCTAAGGGCTACCAGTGTTAAATTCCTGTTATTGCCTGGAAGATTA
>NW_026418014.1:3906-5834 GCF_001194135.2 Octopus bimaculoides
TCCATATGTGTATTTTCATACACTGTTTTTAACACTGTTTTTAACAATTTCACCTTAATATGACAATCAGTATGTAACACTACAAAGTTCATACAAAGCTTTATACTTTAAATATATTTTATCATCAAAGAATGTATATATGCATTTTAATACTCAGACTGTTTTTTAACATTTTTTATTATTCTCAAAGACTTTTGATAATCTTTTTCTAAAAAAGTGAAACTGGTTAAGTAAATAAATATTTTTTAAAAATAAGTGCATTTTCAAACTTTCTTTCATATATATTTCCACTCGTACGGTATTCCACAACTTTACTTTATTATATATATATATATATATATATAATTTTTGTTTTTGGTTTGCATAATTCTTTATGTAAATTCGTGTACTGAAGCATATTTTATTGTGTCTGGAGAGAGTCACTCTGCTTTAATGCCTAATTTAATTAACACACTCATCAGTTCGATTTCCACTCATTTATTTTTTCTAAAAGATTTTTCATTGCTTCTTGCAACCTCTTCAGTGGTCGTTAACTCTGTCCGTTATGAGAGCTGTGTTCTTTTTGTCTGTTTGCGTGCATGTATTTGCATTAGTATGCATGTGTATGCACATATGTATGTATGTATGTATGTATGTATGTGTGTGTGCATATGTATGTATGTATGTGTGTGTATGTATGTATGCATGTTCATGTATGTATGCATGTTCATGTGTTTGTGTGTTCATGTTTATGTGTGTGTGTGTACCTCTGTCTCCTTGTGTGTACATGTTTGAGTGTGTCTGTGTGTTTGGGTTTGTGTGACTATGTGTGTCTGCTATGTATAAAAAGATGAGAGGCAAAGTTGACCTCCAGGAATTCAAACTCAAAACCTAACGGTGGATGAAATACTGCTAAGCATTTTGCCTGGCGTGCTAATGATTCTGCTAGCTCACTACCTTAATATAATATAATAATCTGATATAATAAATGTGAATGTCAGTGTGTCACACTGTTTCAACTTTACTCCTAGAGGCCGTAGCCCAACATCATACCATTTTGGAATCAGGCTGACTCTGTGAGTAAATTAAAAACATTCCAGGCTGAATCTTGACCCACCATCCTGAAATTTTGGATTCCCAAGTTTTTGTTACTGTAATTGTTTACGGTGATTTTTTTACGTGACTTTTTGCGACAACATTGGGATATGATTCTGGGGGAAGCAATTGCAACAAATTCTCCAAAACAAGTCTGAGATCTGTTTGCAGATCTTTCCATTCGGGATCAGTTGCTTAAAAGTTATATACTAGTTTAAAAGCTGCCTGACAGGGCAGCTTTTACACTAGTTATATATAATCTCCTTCACTCAGCACAACAGTATATATCAGTTTAACTGATTTAGAACAACTTCAGTACGACCTGTTGAAAATAGCAACTAAATCTCCCTCAAATTACACTCTGCCATCTAAAAATAGACAATGTTGTGAATAGGGTATCCAAAGTGATAGAATGGTCATTTTCATTCTTTAAAACAGTGATTCCCTAAGGGGGCAGTGGAATGATCTAGCTGGGCATTGAAGAAAAGTGGGGTGATAATGGGGTGGTTAAAAGGGGACAATGGGTGTAAAAAGAAACCTCAAATAATGGGTTAATTAGGTTAAGTTATTGTGAATTTGTTGCAGAAAATGGTCAGTGGTTGTGGTGGTGGTGAGTGGGTGGGGCACTAGGAATGTGGCCAGGGTGCCAAGGGGACAGCAGCCTAAAAAAGGTTTGGCAACCACTGGTTTAAAACATCAGTAGTTTCGATTTTTAATGTCCAACATACATCTGAAATAATATATTGTTTTTTACCTCTGTTCAAGTAGACCAGATCAAAGCATTCCAGCCATGACCATCACAATTGATTTACAGATAATATATCCATGGCTACATTACTGAATGTGTCCTTCCT
>NW_026418015.1:0-226 GCF_001194135.2 Octopus bimaculoides
GATGATCTTGCTCTTATTGCAGACTCTGAGACAGAATTGGAGAAGAAGTTTCGGGTTTAGAAGCAAAACTTGGAATCAAAGGGCCTTAGAGTTAACTTAGCTAAGACTAAAGTTGTTGTAAGCAAGAAAGGAGACAAGACTTTCATTCTGGCTGGCAAATGGCCCTGTTCAATACATAGGAAAGGAGTGGCCAAGTGTAAGCTATTGATGTATAAAAGATGCAGTG
>NW_026418016.1:0-221 GCF_001194135.2 Octopus bimaculoides
ATGCAAAAGGTAGTTTCTAGTAATTGTAAGAAAAACTAAAAGGCTGAAATTACGAAATGCACTAAAGTTTCATGGCTTAATAAAAACTAAAACGCTTCATATGTATTTTACATTACGCTGTATATGCATGCTTTTGTTTATCTTATGTTCATTTTCAAAGTAAACGTTAAGTATACTTACATATATATATATATATATATATATAGAGAGAGAGAGAGAGA
>NW_026418017.1:0-341 GCF_001194135.2 Octopus bimaculoides
GGCGGTGCTCCAGCATGGCTGCAGTCAAATGACTGACACAAGTAAAAGAGAGAGTGTATATATATATATATATATAATTTATTAATGAGGGTAGAAATTGACATTAATCAATTAAAACCAGTGGTCTAGCATATTAAAAAAATCCGAAGATTAAAATTATATGACATACAAAAATAAGAGGTATGACCAGCAAAAGTGGACTACTATATGCTAGAAATAGATGCCGAATCATCTAACCACGGAAAAAAATATTTGCTCTCAGTAAAAATTCAGCGACACAACAGATTGTAGAAGGGCAAGACAAATGAAAAAATACTAAATAAAAAAACGATTAACCTACG
>NW_026418018.1:0-242 GCF_001194135.2 Octopus bimaculoides
ATATATATATATATATATATATATATATATGTACATGGGTATTTGAATGTGGACATATATATATATATGTGTGTATATATGTGTGTGTGTATATATATAAGTATATATATGTATAAATATATGCATATATATGTATATATACATACATACATATATATATAGCTATACACGCACACACGCACACACACACATATATATATATATATAAGTATGCGTAAGTTCTATGTGTATAAACGTTGTAG
>NW_026418019.1:0-245 GCF_001194135.2 Octopus bimaculoides
TATACTCTTTACTCTTTTACTTCTTCAGTCATTTGACTGTGGCCATGCTGGAGCACTACCTTTTTAGTCAAGCTAATCAATCGCAGGACTTATTCTTTGTAAGCCTAGTACTTATTCTATCAGTCTCTTTTGCAGAACCGCTAAGTTACGGGGACGTAAATAGACCAGCATTGGTTGTCAAGCGATGTTGGAGGGCAAACACACACACACACACACACACACACACATATATATATATACATATG
>NW_026418020.1:0-177 GCF_001194135.2 Octopus bimaculoides
GTGGTGGGACGGTGGTCAGTTACTTGAGCCAGTAATGTAGCTTGGCTGGTAGGCACTATGGAGTCTGTTGGAATGTCGTTAGCTGCGAAACCACGTCGTGGTCTTATATCAATCACGTTTTCGTATTTGTTTATAGATTTGGGAAGACGGTTAAGTTTTGATTTTTAATGAAGTTAC
>NW_026418020.1:348-456 GCF_001194135.2 Octopus bimaculoides
TTTCGTACCCCTTAAATAGATCAGTATTCAATTCATAACTCCAAGAGAAATGAATTTTGCAGTTACGGTTTCTTCTATTACTACAACTAGAAAGAATTTGTTTACCAA
>NW_026418020.1:487-630 GCF_001194135.2 Octopus bimaculoides
TGTGTTGTTCATGTCGTGTCCAACCATGTTATCTATAGTAGCTCTCTACAGGCTAAATTCAAGTTTCAGACGAAAGGCACAAAGACCGTGAACAAAAGACACCCTCAGTTTCTTCATTTCAAGATTAACCAGCATTTTAACAA
>NW_026418020.1:748-852 GCF_001194135.2 Octopus bimaculoides
TATGTATGTATGCACGCATGCACGCACGTGTTTATATCTGTCTGTCTGTCCGTATGTATGTATGTATGCTCTTATCAAGAGCAGGGCTCATTAGCCACCAACGG
>NW_026418020.1:1437-1744 GCF_001194135.2 Octopus bimaculoides
ATACCTATATATGTATCTATCTCTGTACGCACATTAACAGACGTAGACAAGCACACCCAAGACGGCGGTGATGATTGCTTACCACTGTATTGCAGTTGTAAGCAATGGTAAGTGTGACCCATTTGCATTAAAATTCTGATACTTTTCAGTAAACGATACATGCAAAACATTGTTAAAGTTTGTTCTAGATGTTAAGCCATGCGGAAAGACAATATACCTTTGTTTCTCAAAATATTTCACACAACTCTCTCTAAAAAAGAGCCTTATTCAACCTTTGTAAAGTTTTGGCTCTATAAATCGGACACAT
>NW_026418021.1:0-323 GCF_001194135.2 Octopus bimaculoides
GAGAGAGAGAGAGAGAGAGAGAGAGACAGAGAGAGAAAGAGAGAGAGAGTACAACCAAATATGATAAGACGACATTAACACTAAGGCATCCAAATCTCAAGCACAGTAAGTGATATGAATGACTGGGAGACACTCAATGAAAGTTGAAGCTAAAACTGCCACCACCCTCACCGATGCTGAAGACACTTCAAGTAACACCACCACCACCACCGCCACCAACATTGCCATTATTACACATCGAGATTCAGAAATAACTGGGTGGAGGAGATGCAGTATGGTGGATGAGGGAGGAGATGCTAGGTAATAATCAAATAGGTTACAGC
>NW_026418022.1:0-212 GCF_001194135.2 Octopus bimaculoides
TTCCTAATGCCAACCACTTTACAGAGTGTACTGGGTGCTTTTTATGTGGCTAATAAAAAGAAATAAAATATCAATCTAAGTTGGCAGACATAGAACAGTAAGAACACAGGACTACTAATTCAGCAATCTTTGTTCCAGCTCTTTGCATTCAGTGTTCAAATCCTATCACGGCTTTACTTGGGTAGTAAACTTAAACTTTCACAGAGAAAGAG
>NW_026418023.1:0-354 GCF_001194135.2 Octopus bimaculoides
CACACACACACACACACACACACACACACACACATTTATATATACACACACATATATACATACCCACATGCATATATGAATATATCGTTATAGACAAGCATAAACGTACAGTACATAAAATATTGAGTACGTTTTCCCTGCCGTTTGTAATTCTGAATGAACTAAATTTCTATACATATCTCTGTAGTTATATGCATATGTATAAAAAGTGTATTTCTCAATCGATGTATGTATGTATGTATGTATGTATGTATCTATCTATCTTTATATGTCTGTCTGTCTGTCTGTCTGTGCAGGTACACACATATATATATATATGTGAGTGTGTGTGTGTGTGTATATATATATATATAT
>NW_026418024.1:0-388 GCF_001194135.2 Octopus bimaculoides
GGACCGAACGATCGAAACAACGAACGTACGTAAAAGGAACAAATGAGCAAACGAACGAACGAACGAACGAAAGAACATAAGCACGTAAGCACGTACGTACGAGTGATCGAAGGAACGAACGAAAGAACGATCGAAAGAATGAATGTACGTACGTTTGTTCGTAAGTAAGTATGTACGAACGAACGAACGTACCTACGTACTTGCGTACGAACGAACGAAGAATCGAACGAAAGCATGTACATATGTCCTTACGTACGAATGAACGAACGAGAGAACGAACGTATGAATGTATGAACGAACGATCGTACATACGTACGTAAGAACGAAGGAAGGAAGGAACGAAATGAAGGAACGAACGAACGAACGTACATTCGATCGAACGAGCGTT
>NW_026418024.1:476-699 GCF_001194135.2 Octopus bimaculoides
ACGACCAAACGAACGAACGAACGAACGTACGTACGTATGTACGAACGTGCGAACGTAAGAACGAAAGTACGAACGTAAGAACGAACGTACGAACGTACGTACGTTCGTTCGTTCATTCTTATGTAAGTACGTACATTCGTTCGTTCGTACTTGCGTACGTAATATCGTACGTTCGTTCGTTCCTTCGTTCGTACGTACGTACGTACATACATACGTACGTATG
>NW_026418025.1:0-628 GCF_001194135.2 Octopus bimaculoides
CACACACACACACACACACACACACACACACACATATATATATATGTAACGGAAGATATTAAGTTGTATAGCGATATGATAAACGATAGTTGATACACAGCAAGATGGATGTAATCTGTTTGTAAGGGATTAGTTCTTTAAAATGTTTCTTTTAAAAAAATATGTTATGTATATATGTATTTAAAATGTGTATTGCTCAGCAATTTGAGCAAAGAGATGCTCAAATTGTCTAGTGGAGTACCTCTTCCACTACATGAATTCTATTAATTAAGTGGGAAACAACTCGGATGAGGTACCATAAAGTTGCCGATATTTGCGTTTAGCATGCACCCACATTCCTGCTACATGATTTGTGTGTACACCTGTGGCTTCATCAACAAATGAAACTGAGTAGTTTACCGTTAAATGCAGGATAACATGCCCATTCATCTGTGAAAATGATGCACCCTGGACGGACATGTTGCCGGATAATGGATTCCAAGGAATCCATGGACCGGCTATTATCCGGGCATATAGATAAGAAGCAATTGGTGGGATTGTCCAATTCAACTCCACCCAACACCCAAGTGTCGTCGTAATGCGCACCCCGCCGATACTTTCGGTGCATAAATTTAGACTCATCGATGGC
>NW_026418026.1:0-137 GCF_001194135.2 Octopus bimaculoides
CACACACACACACACACATATATATATATACATATATATACACACATATAATATATACATATATATATACACATACGTACATATATACGCACATATAGATATATACATATATACACATATATAAATATACGTATATA
>NW_026418026.1:147-322 GCF_001194135.2 Octopus bimaculoides
GCACATATAGATATATACATATATACACATATATAAATATACGTATATATATGTATATATAAACATATATGTACACATATATCTATATTTACATATACATATATATACACACATATATATACATGTATATACACACACACACATATATATATATACATATATACACACATATATA
>NW_026418027.1:0-505 GCF_001194135.2 Octopus bimaculoides
TTTTTCATTTGACCAATGCTTTATTTTCAGATGACAACATTCTTATGGTAAAACCTCGAGATAATGAGAAAATAAATTTTTATTCGTCAAGCTATATTTTGTATAAAAATTTCGATAAATTCTCCTCGCATATATATTAAACATCTGACCCACCCAAATTGACTATGTTAGCTTTCTATTCAACATTATTTTAATTTTATTGTATTGGGTCATCCCATCAGAAATTCCGAGCCGGAATCTACAACCTAGAAGACGAGCCTCGTCCTGGAACATATGTAGAGCTCGACGAGGATGTCCTGCTAACTTTGGTGGAACAAACTTCCATTGTGTCGGTTGAAGAAATAGCAGAGAATCTTGGATTTGGTCATTCAACCAGTCATTCAGGTCAGTGCGTGAAGAAAACGACCATTTTTGGTTTCTAGACGAAAGGCGTTTTTCCATCAGGATAATGCTCGGCCACATACAGTGAGAATGACATTCGAAAGGCTGGAGCAGTTTGAATGGG
>NW_026418027.1:519-634 GCF_001194135.2 Octopus bimaculoides
CCAGACAGGGCTTCACATGATTATCATTTATTCTGCGATCTTCAAAATCATTTGGACGGAAAAAATATGAAGTTTGCAGACAATATCAGAACAGTACTGGACGTGTACTTTTCGT
>NW_026418027.1:660-884 GCF_001194135.2 Octopus bimaculoides
AGCCTTGCAGGTCTACTAGAGATATGAAAGAGCATTGTAGAAAAGGAAAGAGGGCATATTTTAGATTAAAAGAAGAACTATATCTTAATTTTGAAAAGTAAAAGAAGTATAAAAATCTATTATTTATGGGATGACCCAATGTCTGATTAAGCCCTTTCTATCTACTAAAGCAACAAATATTAATTATTTCAGGCGTTTTATATTTTGATACAAGACCTGCAACT
>NW_026418028.1:0-263 GCF_001194135.2 Octopus bimaculoides
ATGTGTATGTTTGTATGTTTGTATGTGTGTATGTTTGTATGTGTGTATGTTTGTGTGTGTGCATGTGTGTATGTTTGTGTGTGTGCATGTGTGTATGTTTGTATGTTGTATGTGTGTATGTGTGTATGTTTGTAAGTAAAGGCTTTCACGTATAAATACATGAACATGTGTTTACACACACACACACCTACATCTACATAGACATACACACATATACACATTCACAAACCTACACACTTATACATACATATATGTGTGTGTGT
>NW_026418029.1:0-1567 GCF_001194135.2 Octopus bimaculoides
TCCCCAGAAATAAAATTTAAAAAAAAAAAAGTGGGCTTCCCATGAACCAGGCATCTCCCACAGACCCTCAGTTGACTTACAAATCGCTTGGGTTAAAAAACTGAAATAGAGAAACGAAAAGAACTTTCCACTCGTATTAAGCAACTGTATGCCTACTTTTGCCCATCTCCGCTGTATATAAAATAAATGCCTATATTTAACCCATTTGGTATTTAAGCCAGTCATTATATCCAGCTCCAAATATGCTACCTGTTTTACTTTCTAACAGACAGATCCAGCCTATCACACCTGCCCTTCAATGCCATTCTAAAAATATGCAGTCACATTGTGAAAATTTCGAAGCTACAAAATAATGCCTGATTAATTAAAAATAATGCTAATGAAAACAAAACATGACATTTGACAGAGTAAAGTGAACGCTAAAGGATTAAATAACGGATTGTAGAAAATACGAGATTGAAAATAATTTGTCTTCTTTTGAAAAACTATGTAGATACATACATGCAGCAATTAGTATTGACCCTGTCTGTCTGTCTGTCTCTCTAAACCTCACGCCTACATTGCCGTAGTGACATCTCTCTGTCTGTCTGTCTATCTCTCTTTCCTCTTTCTCTCTCTCTCTCTCTCTCTCTGAAGTAAATATACAAGTCACAACTAACCAACCTGTTGCTCTGCTGAACGATTAGGCTTCTCCTGGGGCTATGACAATACCTGATGTCTGTGTGTCTGTTGTTGCCATGGTGAATAAGACACCTGAACAAAGAAAAAAAAGAGGACGAAGAGGGGTTGGTTGGGGGGAAGTGAAAGGCATTAATGGGAAAGGGAGGTGAAATTAATAAAGCTGGTGGCAGGAGGCCAAGGGCGGACTGGGGTTTCTGCTCTGTTGTTTAGTCCGAGTGGCAACTCTGACTGAGTGAAAACAATCCATCCACGACCTTTCCAACTTTCTCTTGGACTTCACCTTTGTCCCTCACTTCTCAAAACGACAGGGTTCAATTTGAGGGACATTTAGTAGCCATTTCTAGCAGGCTGAATGACCACATGAGAGCTGCCTTTGATGGGTGACATTAAAACAGTTCTGTGCTGGTGTTAATGTGGTCAGCCCTTGACCAGTCATAATTGAGAAGATCTATAATCAAAAGGCAACCCAGTCGTGACCATCCTGTTTTAATGTGTGTGATATTGTTTTTTTTAAGGCAGCAGAATGAATTTGAGAGTGATTTTGCTGCTGTTTCTAGCAGGTTGAATAATCAAGTACAAATTGCCTTAAGCATACACAAACACAAGCATACACATTTATGTATTCACACACACACACACACACACATATACTTGTACATATATACACATACACATTTATATATGTATGCACACATACACATGTATATATACATACACACATGTATATATGCATACACATGTACACATGTATATACTCTTTATTCTTTTACTTGTTTTAGTCATTTGCCTGTGGCCATGCTGGAGCACCGCCTTTAGTTGAGCAAGTCGACCACGGTACTTATTCTATGTAAGCCTAGTACTTATTCTATCGGTTTCTTTTGCCGAA
>NW_026418030.1:0-767 GCF_001194135.2 Octopus bimaculoides
TATATATATATATATATATATATATATATATGCGTACATATATATATATAAAAAGAATTTGTTCATTCATGTGTGTGTGTGTGTCTTTGTGTCTGTGTGTGATTTGAGAAACTCTGCATGCGCAACATGTTCTCTACATCACTATAATTTAATTCACAAATTAACATGTCAGTTTTGTAACCGTAATATCCTACTTATGTGAGTCTTCTGATGACATTTACGCGTGCGTGCGTGTCTTCGAGACTGTGTTTGTCAGAGGGCGAGGGAAAGTTCTAAGTCTATTTCATACACACTACACACTGCATCTAAGAAATGTCTCTAATTCACCTATACTAAAGTGCAACGAAAGGTCAGTCTCGTTGATATGCTTGCTATAAATGCGAATGCCGAGAAGAAACTCATGTTATACACAAAAACCACATATACTCTGATGCATTTCAAGCAAGAAATATAGATTCTAAAGTAGGTGTAATTACGTCTCCAAGATATTGGTGAAGAAAGATATCCAGTCGAACAGGCAATATTCAAATGTTAAATAACATCTAGACGAAATGCAAAGGTCAAATCCGTGGTAGATTCATATAAGAAGTCTTTTGATATAATTAAATAGCTCTAGTTAGCGAAGTGTAGTGATCTCTTAACGGGCAACATTTATATAATTACTAATTATAAATGACAAGTGTAGATGCACTTACAGATGCATGCATACACACTTATATATATAAGTGTGCGTGTGTGTATGTGTGTATGTGTGTGTGTGTGTGTGT
>NW_026418030.1:777-914 GCF_001194135.2 Octopus bimaculoides
GTGTGTGTGTGTGTGTGTGCATGAGTGTGTTTGCGTATGTATGTGTGTGTGTATGTGTGTATATGCGTGTACAAGTATGTATGTATGTATATATACACACACGCATATATATACACACACACACATATATATATATA
>NW_026418031.1:0-663 GCF_001194135.2 Octopus bimaculoides
ATAGGTTATATATATACATGTATGTATTTATATATATATTATATATGTATGCATTCATATATATATATATATATATATGAATCTCACCTGCGAACCCATGGAAAACAAACTTTAACCAGCTATTCTGATTATATGTCTGTGCATACGTTTGAATGTGGCGTGTGCCAGAGGGTTTGCAAATCCAATGGGGGCCTTAAAAGACATGTTAGGATCCACAGTGAGCAGAACTTACTTGCAGGTATTGGTAGTGCAAATCAGAGGTGCAATCTGTGTGGGTGTTTTTTCAAAACACTGTCTGGTTTAAAAAGTCACATCAGACGCCATGAACGGGCTAAGGTGTTAGTGCAGGAGGTGGTCAAACTCTGTGTAAGGAGTAGATAACCACCATATATATATATATTGCGGGTGACACGTAAAAGCACCCACTACACTCTCTGAGTGGTTGGCGTTAGGAAGGGCATCCAGCTGTAGAAACTCTGCCAAATCAGACTGGAGCCTGGTGTTGCCATCCGGTTTCACCAGTCCTCAGTCAAATCGTCCAACCCATGCTAGCATGGAAAGCGGACGTTAAACGATGATGATGATGATGATGATGATATACATGTATGTATTTATATATATATTATGTATGTATGCATTCATATATATATTATGTATGTATGC
>NW_026418032.1:0-206 GCF_001194135.2 Octopus bimaculoides
CATACATACATACATACATACATACATATATATGTATGTATGTATGTATGCATACAGACAGACAGACAGAAAGACAAATAGATAAATAGATAGATAGATAGATAAATACATACATACATGTATGTCTATATATTTATATATAGACGTGTGGTAAGAAGATTGCTTCCCAACCACATGGTTCCGGGTTCAATCCCATTGCGTGCTAC
>NW_026418033.1:0-628 GCF_001194135.2 Octopus bimaculoides
AATAACATATGTATGATATCTTCAGGTCTGGAATAGTGTAACGTATAACGCCAGTAGTAGTAGAAATGACAGCAGCTACAACTACAGCAATATAAAAACGAAGAACAACAACAATATTAAAAACAAACCAAAATATATGATTACAAAAATTACAAAAATGTAAGAAGGAAAATATGTTAAATTCAATAGCAACACCCACTAAGAAAAAGTATTAAAAAGCCTACAACTACAATAACAAAGATATTAACAGCAGTATAATTTAGAGCAACAAGGCATTGAAACAAAACAAAATAAATAATAATGGAAAGGAGACAATATAAAACTGAAAGCGAGGAAAGAAAAACAAACGTAATCCCGATAAATACTAATACCAAGCAACACTGCTAATAACAATGACAATAACAATAACAATGACAATAACAGCAACAGCAACAATGACAAAAACAACAAACTGTAAGGCAGAAAGACAAACGGACAAACAAGTAAACAACCGTGCACCTTCTTCCCCACCTATTCCCTTCTTTTACCACCCGGTCGACACACTGTTCCACTGATACAGAAAATGAATAAACATGGCGGTAAAAGTAATAAACACCAGAACCAATCATCAGCGGCCTATCTCTTCGAC
>NW_026418034.1:0-234 GCF_001194135.2 Octopus bimaculoides
ATTAACAATGAGAAGTGGATCATTGGTGTTTAAAAGTCATTATTTAATTGAATTTGGAACAGTTACAGCTGTTTCTGCTTATCAAATTGAAGTAAATTTATATTTACCACGTTACATTTAATAAACGTCTTCAGAATGATTAGAGGGAAAAGATAGGCAAAGAAAGAAAAAGAAAAAGAAAAGAGTTAAAGCTAAAGGCTTACATTTTAGTGACTTGTATATTTCCACGTGTTA
>NW_026418035.1:0-311 GCF_001194135.2 Octopus bimaculoides
ATATATATATATATATATATATACACATATATATATATATAAACATATCTATATATATATATACACATATCTATATATATATAAACATATCTATATATATATAAACATATCTATATATATATAAACATATCTATATATATATATAAACATATCTATATATATATAAACATATCTATATATATATAAACATATCTATATATATATAAACATATCTATATATATATATATATAAACATATCTATATATATATATAAACATAACTATATATATATATATAAACATATCTATATATATATATATATAAACATATC
>NW_026418036.1:0-228 GCF_001194135.2 Octopus bimaculoides
GTTATAAAAATAAAACTACTGAACAATAATAATAATAATAATAATATATATATATTGAAGGATATCCCCATCCCATTTAGAAAGGAATATATTTTGAAACTTGCTTTTAATTATTAATTTATATATATTTTACTCTATAAAGCTCAATTTAATTTTAATTGATTTTAATTGAGTTTTAACCTGTAATTTTGGATTTTGTCCCTATTATTATTATTATTATTATTATTA
>NW_026418037.1:0-161 GCF_001194135.2 Octopus bimaculoides
GTGTTTTATCAGGGATTTCACTGAACTGTTGTGAGTTCAAGACAAACCAGAGTTAATTTAATTATTCATCTCACCCTAGGAAATAATTACTAATTAACTACTGGAGTAGATTTAATTAACTGTAACTACCACCACCATCACCACTACCACAGCAATCGTTG
>NW_026418037.1:414-555 GCF_001194135.2 Octopus bimaculoides
TTAATGTTTAACATTATCCTACATTTCACATCTCACATTTCACAAGCACCCCCATTAGATTCCTTACAGCTTGCCTGAGCTTTGTAATTTGTGCCAGTAATACACCAGGACACATGCCTCTTGTTGCCCTGTCAAAAACAA
>NW_026418038.1:0-306 GCF_001194135.2 Octopus bimaculoides
ATATATATATATATATATATATATATATATATATATGGATATGCATATACGCATATAAAGTGTGCGTGTGTTTTGAAGTTCCACCAACGAGGTCATGCTCAACCATCCATGATATTCAGACCAAATATCGAAGACCTAATAACGAGTTAGACAAATTGTTTATTCCAGAACATACTTAAGGCCGAGATCAATGGGCTGGTCATGTACTACTTAGGTTAATAGAGCGGATATCAGCTCCTTCAGTTGTCTTCCAACAAATATATATACGTTATAAATGTATTTATGCATATATATATATATATATAT
>NW_026418039.1:0-638 GCF_001194135.2 Octopus bimaculoides
GATCCAGTTGCGTTTCCTTAGGTGATATTCAAGTTTAAACTGTTAGTTTAAAATTTTCAACTTCAAGGCCATCCCATCTGTCCATCTTGGTTTGAATTTTGTAGCAGTTGGTAGTTTCAAGTTGCTTGCTGTCAGAGTGTATTTGCTGGACTGCTATGAGTGGTAGTGAATGGCTGTTTTGGTACTGGCTGATCACTGACCTGTTCCTCATGGTTGGCTACACATGCAAATTTTATTAGCTGACCTTCAGTATTCATTGGTCAGATACATACACACACAGACTCACACATACCCTCCCACTCACAAACAAACCTATGTATATATGCCTATATAGACACACATACACTCACATATATATACACATACATTCACGTACACACACATATATAAATACATATATTCAGGCATCCATATATACATACATGTACATTTGTATACACATATACATACACCGATCAACTTATACATTTATTCACTTATATACACACCCTCTCACAAATGTTGGAATATATGCCCACATAGACATAGATAAGTGAGCAAATGTACCCATTTTGACTTGCACATACACAGTGAAGCATGTGCGTATATATACACTCATACCAACCTACCTATATATATATATATATATATATATATAT
>NW_026418040.1:0-106 GCF_001194135.2 Octopus bimaculoides
AATAATAATAATAATAATGATAATAGTAACAGTAATAATAATGATAATAATACTATTAATAATTAGAACAACAACAATAACAACAACAATAATAATAGTAATAATA
>NW_026418040.1:344-544 GCF_001194135.2 Octopus bimaculoides
TAATAATAATAATAATAATAATAATAATAATATGATAATAATAACAATAATAATGATGATGTTGATGATGATGATGATGATAATCGGTTGTTTAATAATTATAAGCAGTAACAACAATAACAACTGCCAGTGAGACAATGGTTTTAAAAAATAACAACAAAAAAACAGTAAAAACAAGAAAAACAAAAACAAAAGGAGAA
>NW_026418040.1:554-896 GCF_001194135.2 Octopus bimaculoides
TAACAACAAAAAAACAGTAAAAACAAGAAAAACAAAAACAAAAGGAGAAAGAAACCGACTCGGATCTGTGGCAACAACAAAAGTAAAGTAACAACCAACTGCAATAACAAGAACAAGAACAAAGATGACAACGAAAAGCACTACCGTAAGAACACTAACAACAACATCAGTAGCAGCAACAGCAACAACAAGATGCAACAATGTTCTTAGTAACAATTAGTTCTGACAAAGGCTCAAAGGGATAAGATCACCTTGTTCTAGCAACAACAACAACAACAACAACAACAATAATAACAGCAGCAGCAAATGATTCTTCCTACTTTTGGATCAGGGCCTGAAATT
>NW_026418041.1:0-213 GCF_001194135.2 Octopus bimaculoides
GCTCACTGTCATTATTAACTTTCCAGTAACTTCAGACAAAAGTAATATTTTGTCTTCTATAGTTGTGTATGAGTACATACATATTTGTACATATATACATAATTCCTGTCACATGTACTCAAACACATATATACACATATATATACATACATATTGATGTAAAATACCTACAAACATACATGCATACATGCATACATACACACATACATACAT
>NW_026418042.1:0-360 GCF_001194135.2 Octopus bimaculoides
TCACCAACGAATTTTTCCTGAACCATTCCACAAAACACCAACCATCCCAAACATTCTGCCTTCCAAACTCCCCCTTCTCCATCTCCCTCCTCACAACAACAACATCACCAAAAGATGTGACTCCCACATCCACCACCCCTTCATCACCCTCAAATCTTCCCTTTTTCCTCATCTCCCCACGACACACTTCATCTTTACATTTCCCAACTTTGATATCAACCACATCCACATCATAAGAGTCAAAGATGTCGCTGTCTTTGCAATAATAGTAATACTTGTTGTTGTACCTTCTTCTTTGGTATTCCTTGTGTCTCTCTTCTTGAGTCATGTCTCTAATATAATGACCACCACACACGAGTT
>NW_026418043.1:0-532 GCF_001194135.2 Octopus bimaculoides
CCAGCTTACCCTCTAGATCCAAGAAGACTGCCTTTATTTTCAAATCCAGGCCTTTGCTGAATAACACCGTAGTACCACCACTGCCCGCTCCCGGCCGAAACAGAGATAGAAAAATCTCGTATCCGCCGAAAAGGACTGTGAGTTCCCGCGGATCGGAGAGCATGGTTTCGCTAATGGCTGCTACATCCACACTGTTAGACCTCAGGTCGTTTAAGAGGTGACCTTGTTTCCAAGGCGACCCGCGGCCCCTGACATTTATGCTCCCGATTCTAAGCACTACCATGTCGAAAAAGATTTAAAGAGGAGAAAAAGCTCTACTTACTGTCGTTGTTTGGTGGGGTGGCTCCCTTATGCTTTCACGTGGGTATTTCCACCAGATTCTTGTATATTTTTCTAGAGAAACTTTTCCCGAGCGACCCAACATCATCTGGATATTTGTTCTTTATTATCTCGTAGTTTTCTCGTACTAGTCTGAAACTGAGTATGTGTACTGGTGGTGTGTTGTGTGTGGGTATGACGAAATCTGCCATTG
>NW_026418044.1:0-843 GCF_001194135.2 Octopus bimaculoides
ATATATATGTGTGTGTGTGTGTGTGTATGTGTGTTTATATCTGTGTATTTTTATATATTCCTTTATGTAAGTATGTAAGTTTAGCAAGCATTCACAACTATATGTTTGTGTGTGTGTGGTGCCTATATGTACCTGTGCTTTTATTAGAAATAGCAAAACACCAGACAAACCTTCCTGAAACTAGAGGCTCCTCGTCTCTTGAAAACGGAAAAGAAACTTTATATAATGTAGTTCTGGACGCATAAAACCTGCAAAAATCACGGCATAGTCACGGCTTGAAGTACCTTTGATCGTAGTGTTCTGCTTGCTCAGCGCTGCCCGTCGTTGGCTAATAGATAACAACAACCACAACAACAAAAATATCCATAAAAATAACCAAAATCATAACAAGAGCAGCAGATACACGTAGTAAAAGAGTAATCAAATAAATAGAAGTCATTTATTGTTTAATCTATTCTGAAACAGAATAGATATAAAAGGATGTGCAAATTCACACTTTACATTCGTAACGGTTAGATATTTGGCTAAAAACTAATAAAAAGAACCTATGCTGAGTTTAAAGTTCATGGTAGTACTTGCCAGTGATATAAAAAGTCAATATTGGTCAGTAGTGTGTAAAAGGCGTCTTTGTAATTTTATACATTAGATTGCAACACCAAAGAGAGCAGTTATATAAGTACATTAGAGAATATTATATGAACACGGTATTGATAATAATAATAAAGTAAAACTTGCCTGGAAGGAAATAGGGAAACACTAGAAATATTTTGGTTTATTACAATATTGCATTATACATACTCAGACGTGTGTATATTCATATACACACATATATATATTCATATA
>NW_026418045.1:0-283 GCF_001194135.2 Octopus bimaculoides
CAGGAAGTTCTAAATGAGCTTGCAGTTGTAGGGCATACAAATATGAATGAAATGGAACCACTCCATAAACTCCCAAATGCACACCAACATAAAACGCAAATAAAAAAGATCATACAACAACTAAAACCCGATCTTAATAAATTAAATGAAATTATTTACTCTGTTGCTAAGGTAATCGAAAGACGCTGTTTAACACCCACAAAGCCAACAATATCAAATTCGAAAAGAAAATCAAAATCAAACTGGAGGAGTAGAATTAAAACTGAGATTGAATCGTTGCGAA
>NW_026418046.1:0-255 GCF_001194135.2 Octopus bimaculoides
TATATATATATATATGTGTGTGTGTGTGTGCATGTATATGTATATATGCATACCTATCTATATACACACATGTATGTATGTGTGTACATTGGTAGGTAGATAGAGAGATAGATACATACACATAAGGATAACATTATTACATAACATGTAATAAAATCTCATTTAAAAATAATTTTGAGTAGTTGATTTGAGACAATTGATCAAGGCTTGACTAAAGAGCACTTTAGCAAAACAAACATGTAGGCATGTCTGTGT
>NW_026418047.1:0-316 GCF_001194135.2 Octopus bimaculoides
ACAACAACAACAACAACAACAACAGCAACAACAACATCAACAACAACAACCAGGACAGCAGCGACAACATTAAATACTTCAACGTAATAAAACGTAGAACAAAAGGAGGCGAACAACAAGAACAAGAACAACAATGATAACATTTAGAGCAGCACCAATAAAAATTCAATCAATACAATCAGTCTGGGTTTAAGCTGTTATTTGATTAATTAAGTATAATTATTAAATTGATTAGGATTGTTTTCATATGTATGGTCTTTAGAATTAGAGAAAAATGCATATATTTATATACATATATATGTATGTATATATATAT
>NW_026418048.1:0-565 GCF_001194135.2 Octopus bimaculoides
ACACACACACACACACACACACACACACGCACTCACACACACACACATATTTTATTCTTTTACTTGTTTCAGTCATTTGACTGCGGCCATGCTGTCTAAGTATCTCATTCTATTATATATAAAATAGTGTACATTTAAACACAAGAGAAACTTGCCTTCAACAGGCAGTTTTTGCACGCTATAAGTAGTCAAAACAACCAAAACCACATTTAAGAGCAATCTTCAAAAAGAATGAAAAATAAAAACTTTTATCTTGTTATTTTATTCCGGTCAGATCTAGGTTTCAAAATTTTTAGCAAATAAAATAATTTGCTAGGCGAAACTTCTCATCAGTGACCGCGCCATAACACTAACATACAATTCAGAGACGAATAACACGTGTCTCATCATTATACATTATAATTTTTCAAATACACCGTGCAAGCGCAGTTTCAGTCGGCAGTAAATGAATAAATGCCGAACTAAACTTTTAAAAAATTGCTAAATATACGTAAAATATAGGGTAGTGAGTTTTCTTTAGAAATTTCACTACCAGTGGCCTAGCATGTATAAAAAGTCAATAGAC
>NW_026418049.1:0-226 GCF_001194135.2 Octopus bimaculoides
CACACACACACACAAATACATGCATATGCGCTAATATGTTCACCCGTTAATGCATCTGTGCATGTACACACGTATATCTCTCTCCCTCACTTTATTAACATATGAATACATATACTCGAATAATTATAAGACATACACATATATACACACACATGCACACATACATACATACACACACACATCCTTGTGGGTAGTAAAGAAATAACACACACACACACACACACAC
>NW_026418051.1:0-227 GCF_001194135.2 Octopus bimaculoides
ACAGGGACAACTGAAGAAGGGAAATATTCTTTATGTTACATGTCTCGTTTACAGTTGATATTATTAAGTTGACTCTAAAGAACGGAAAAAGTTATAGCGTATAAGTTATAGATCGAGAGTATAACGTTTCGGTGATAGGTCTTTCATCTTTCGCCAAGAAAGCATGAAAGTTGTTAAGAGAACAGGAAGAAAATCACATGAGATTATGTTAAAGATTCGACATGTTT
>NW_026418052.1:0-235 GCF_001194135.2 Octopus bimaculoides
CACTTATACACACGCATACACATGTATCCCTCCACACACGTGCATACATATACACATATGCATTTATGCACACATACACATACATATAACCACATGCATACATTTACACATACATACACATATACACATGCATACACATCCCTCCACACACATGCATACATATGCATACACATGCATGTGTGCACACTTATACACACATGCATACATATACACACTCATACACATACATCCCCCC
>NW_026418053.1:0-323 GCF_001194135.2 Octopus bimaculoides
TCAACGTTGTTTTCACTGTTTAGTTTTCCCTGTCTTGGTTTTTGTTTGCCCCTTTGGAATCCTCCGCACAGCAGGTTTAATTTGCTTTGCGGATAGAGCTATTCTAAGAGCGCGTTCTGCCTCATCTTCGAAACGCCTAGTTTAGAATAGAGGCAGCTGATGAAGGAGAAGTCCCATATGTGGCTTGTCTGTTTTCCTATGTGTTCATTCTGTTGTCCGTAAAAAACAGTCCGTTCTTTTGTTCTTTGTTTATGTTCCCGTTCCTTTTTCGTTCACGTTTTTCTGACGTCCTGTACCCGGATATGCATCTATATATACATGTA
>NW_026418054.1:0-271 GCF_001194135.2 Octopus bimaculoides
CACACCAACATCGGTTGTCAAGTGATGGTGGAGGGACAAACACAGACATAAACAATCAAATATGTATAAACGACAGGCTTCTTTCAGTTTCCGTCTACCAAATCTACTCACAAGGCTTTGATCGGCTCGAGGCTATAGTAGAAGACACTTGCCGAAGTGGAACTGAACCCGGAACCATGTGGCTGGGAAAAAAGCTTCTTACCACACAGCGACTTGCAGACTACATACATACATACATACATACATACATACATACATATACACGCACACA
>NW_026418055.1:0-367 GCF_001194135.2 Octopus bimaculoides
CATATGGGAGCCAATGCATATACATACGCGCATTTTTGTGTATAGTGCATATACACACATACACACAAACATGTGACTGAACTTAGGCATATATACATACATACATACATATGTATGAGTATGTGTGTGTGTGTGTGTGTGTGTGTAAAGGTGCGTGACTTAGTGGTTTGTGTATTCGTCTCGCGATCGTAGGGTCACGAGTTCGATTCTCGGCGGCGCGTTGTGTCCTTGAGCAAGACACTTTATTTCACGTTGTTCCAGTTTACTCAGCCGACAAAAATGAGTTGTACCTGTGATTCCAAGGGGCCAACCTTGTCGTACATATATACGACGGACTTCTTTCAGTTTCCGTCTACCAAATCCACTC
>NW_026418056.1:0-578 GCF_001194135.2 Octopus bimaculoides
TATTTTTCTACGAATATACACTTTATACACAAATGTTTACATTGTATTTTCTTACCTCAAATATATGTAATTTTTTAATGCATATACATATTATATATCATATTTTATAAATATCATTTTAATATATTTTCATCGCAATTTTGTACACCCTAAATTATTTATGAGACCCTTTTAAGACATTTTTGTTTTGTATTTAATATAATTTTTTTTACGTTGCATAATAAAAGAAAAAAAAAGATATTAGGTCTGATGTGTATAAATTAATTTATATCTAACGTATTTTAATACATAATAAAATATATTCTGAAAGCAAATGGTGCCTTTCGACTTTTTTTTAATTTCCCTGAGATCTTTAAAAAATATGTGTTAGCTACTGCATTAGAGCGGTCTAGCTCTTATTTCTAGCAATGTAAGTTTTTTCCTAACAACCAAGCCACATTTTGTGACATTTGCAGTTCTCCTTTTTGGTGAAACGTTGCGGTCCCATTTTGTATTATTTATACATATATATATATATATAATACCGGTGTACGTACAACTTGTCTCTTATATGTAAGTATACATTTTTCTAAATCTTG
>NW_026418057.1:0-283 GCF_001194135.2 Octopus bimaculoides
ATTATTAAAATAGAGACAAGACCGGAAATAGCACCAATACAAAAAAATAACAACTACAAAAAAAAAACAACTTCCTCTCATTATCATAGCACACGTGTGTATGGAAGATAATCAAAAGCGCTTACACACACCAGAAAGAAGCTTCTTCCATAAAGTTTGGTGACGTTCTAGTAAAGAACTTATAACATTAAAAAAAATTAATCTTTTGTTATGTATAGTAAAACTGCATCAAGCAATTTTCAAAATATAACATATATAAATACACACACACACACACACACAC
>NW_026418058.1:0-815 GCF_001194135.2 Octopus bimaculoides
GTATGTATGCGTGCGAATGTGTGTGTATGTATGTGTGTGTGTGTGGGTATGTGGTATCTTGTGTCTATGCACGGAGGTAATAAATTTTTATTGCTATTTACCAACTCCTCTTCCTCTTCACGATTGTTCTTGTGTTTGTTTCCAAAGCCGTCTGCAATAAGCCTGAGTGCTGGAGGACAAGTGATTTGTGGGAGAAGTAAGAAAAACGGGCCACCAATTACTGTTTGGACGCTTCGGAATGGACCAGTGGAGTATGACAGTCTGGCTTTCGGAAAACATATTGAGAAGTTTCATACACAAAGTTAGTTTTTTTCATTTTTATTTCATATCTTAATGACGCAAAAGTGAAAGATTTTTATACTACCAGTTCTCCCACCCTACATTCTGAAAAAGCTGCTGAATCCTTTAACATGAACATTTAATGTGGTTTTAGAGTCAAGGTTTTGACTGCTACTTGAAGCATGGTGGTATCTCTTAGATACCCCAAATTATAATTTTTATAATAATTATTACCGTTTGAGTTTTTTATTCCCATGCTGGCCACTTGATAAGATCAGTATTTTAAATAACGATCTTATCTTTATATATATACTAGCAGTATAACCCGACCTTGTCCGGGTGTGACTTATTACGCCTTCTACGATAAGTCTTGCTAGGTGAAAATCAACTAAAAAAGAAAGCCTTACAACGGAAAAACCCGTATGATGTAAATATGTTCATAATTCAAAAGACGATGAAATTAATAGTGAAAGTCTGAAGGCGTAACATTATTAAGCGTACGTAAATTTCATCCGTCTAATTGGCTGTAGAAATGC
>NW_026418058.1:1581-1773 GCF_001194135.2 Octopus bimaculoides
GAGAGAGAAAGAGAGAACGGAAGACAGTTATAAAATAGCAATGCGTGCACGTGTTTATATAAGAAACACAGAAACTAAATCGTATATCTATAATGTTGAATTGTGTATGTGTTTATGTGTATGTTGTTGTCACAGATCAGGAATGTGTGGTCGTGTGTGTTTTTACGTTTCTATGTTATGAAAAATATGTTA
>NW_026418059.1:0-215 GCF_001194135.2 Octopus bimaculoides
GTGATATAGATATATAAATATGGATGTATATGGATACATATAAATATATATACACAAACATATATATACATACATGTATATGTGTGTATGTATATGTATGTATATACATACACACACACATATACATATGTATGTGTGTATGCATATGTATGTATATACATACACACACATATATATATGCATATATATACATACATACATACATATATACATAT
>NW_026418060.1:0-330 GCF_001194135.2 Octopus bimaculoides
GACATAAGTTTGAAACAAGATCTCTTCACATTGTGATTGATCTATCAACCTATTGATTAACCAAGAAAACATGAGACTGATCGATAGTTTGGGAGGTTAATGAAGAAACCTTAGTGGGCAAGGGAAGGCTGGGAAGAGGAAAAGGAGAGAAAATTCCCAAGATAGTCATACTAGAAGGACTAGAGCTGCAAAACAACTGTTAAGTATCCACTCAATAGTTAATTTAACAATTTAATGAACAGGGAGTGTATATGCAGAGAATAGTGCTGCTCTCTTTACACGCATACTCACTCACACAAAATATAAATGTGCGTATTGTGTATATATATA
>NW_026418061.1:0-389 GCF_001194135.2 Octopus bimaculoides
TATATATATATATATATGTATGTATGTATGTGTTTACGTATGTATGTGTTTACAAATGGATCACACAAATACTAGTGTGGGTGAAGTTTGAATGATAAATAAAGAACGAAAATAAATCGATAAACAAATAAAATCTAAGACGTAACAAATCTCAAAACAAAAAGAGTAAATACCTAACAAAAAAAAATTATTCCAATAACAGCAAAAATAGCAACTACAATAAAGAATACAATACAAATAGCAACAGCAACAACAACAACAACAATAACAAATATGACAATATCATTGGAAACAACGACGACAGCGATGGAAACATCTACAACAACGACGACGGCGACAATGAAGACGACATTAACGGACAACAATATGACGAATGATAATAATAATAA
>NW_026418062.1:0-273 GCF_001194135.2 Octopus bimaculoides
AACATGCATACATAGATTCGTATGTACGTACATACATACATACATTCGTAGGTACCTACGTACGTACATACATACATACATACATTCGTACGTACGTACGTACATACATACATACATACATAAATACGTACGTACATACATACATGCATACATACATACGTACGTACGTACGTACAGACATACAAAAATACATACATTCGTACGTACGTACATACATACATAGATACATATATACATTCGTACGTACGTAAGTACGTACATACATACATACAT
>NW_026418063.1:0-265 GCF_001194135.2 Octopus bimaculoides
AAATGTAAAAAAGTGTAAAAAAAATATGCAATAGCAATAAAAAGTAAATGAGTGAATATGTCTATGGCGAACGCGTATGCGCGCCTGTCAATATATACACATGCACGCACACCCACATACATGTGCCTATGTTGCTTATGTGCATATGCTCGACCACACGTGCTTGAAACATACACATGCGCAGTGGAAAATGACAGACACCAATCTCAAAGAATGCACTAGTATACCAATAAGAAACTTGATGGAAATGTTGACTTTCTGTGTA
>NW_026418064.1:0-279 GCF_001194135.2 Octopus bimaculoides
GTGTGTGTTCCTTTCCTTGTTTCAGTCATGTGACCGCGGCCATGCTGGAGCACCGCCTTTAGTCGAACAGATCGACCCCCAGGGCTTATTCTTTGTGAGCCTAGTACTTATTTCTATTGGTCTCTTTTGCTGAAGCGCTAAGTTACGGGGGACGTATACACACCGACATCTGTTGTCAAGCGATGTTGTGGTCAGGGGACACAACACAGACACACAAATACATGCAGATTCCATCTACCAAATCCTCTCACAATGCAGGGCTATAGTAGAAGACACTTG
>NW_026418065.1:0-346 GCF_001194135.2 Octopus bimaculoides
ATATATAACATCGAAGAATAAAGATTTGGAACCCGGGCAGGTACCTTATTAGCCCTCTGATATAATCCAGATCTGGTTCCACCTACCTGTACAAGTAAACCCTTGAACAAAGCTGCACAGGAATGTCTACCCTACATGCATATGCACTGCAACTGAATCAGCTACATGTACACGAATGCTACATGAAAGGATATTAGGACGCCTATCCACTAGAAACATGTGTCAAATTGGAACATAATGAGAATAATATTGTAATAAACAAATTTTGAAGAGGCAGAATTCTTCACTCTTCTTTAATATATATATATACTAGCAGAAATACCCGGCGTTGCCTGGGTTAAAGAGA
>NW_026418066.1:0-291 GCF_001194135.2 Octopus bimaculoides
TATATATATATATATAGCAAACTACCAAAATATCTTCACGGCCCGACTGTGTTCAGCAAATTAGTCAACCGTGGCAAGTAGTGTTTAGTAGACTATGTTCAAAGTGTTACAAAAGTTGGCAGGTCAACTTATTAGATGCATAGTATTGATGTTTTAGAATTACGATAACCTAAGACTGATACAACTGCCTCTCCTAAAAATGTTTCAAAACTTCTGGAATGCACCTTCTATGTTAACCGTGGAACATTCCCCACGAGACAAATGTATCTTTCGAAATCTTTTCAAAAGTAG
>NW_026418067.1:0-274 GCF_001194135.2 Octopus bimaculoides
CACACACACACACACATAGGGAACAAAAATTCTCTTCATGCATGAACACACACACAAACACGCACAGATGTACACATATTACTAAAAGAAGCACATATGAATTGCTACACTCAAGCGTTTACACACATACAACACGCTTGATAGGTCACGTACGCGTACTATACACATATATACTCATTCATATACATATATACATATATACATATACACATATTATACACTTTCATATATACATACATACATACGTACACACATACATACATACATACATACA
>NW_026418068.1:0-419 GCF_001194135.2 Octopus bimaculoides
GGAAAGAGTGTTACATTGATGATCATAAGAACAAGGTTTCGATTCCTGGACTGAGTAGTGTGTTGTGTAAATGAGCAAAACATTTCATTTCATGTTATTCCAGTCCACTCCCCTGTAAATGAGAATGATGTCCTGCAATGGAATGGTGTCCTGTTCAGAAGGAATGTCACCATCCATTACCATGGAAACTTGGTAACTTGGCTCTTTGAGTTCTGGGACTTGAGACAGTAATTATCAGGAAATGACAGTGATGATGATGATGATGATGAAAGTTTTAAAAAATGCCATATTATCTATGTTGGTGAAGAGATACCAAATAATAATAAAATAAACAATTGAAACACAGAAGTACTTACACAGAACCACCAAACACACCGGAATGTAAATCTTTAGACGAACATTCTACTTCAACGTAGAAG
>NW_026418069.1:0-601 GCF_001194135.2 Octopus bimaculoides
ATATATATATATATACATACGTACGTACGTACATACATCATCTTATACAGACATGATTATGAATATATTATATGACGAGTTATATGACTTAATAGACCATTTTCGCTTTCACTGCATCAATCAACCAAATGATCTAGAAGAAAACATCGAAGATGATGCCATGTAATAGAAATGAATCTCAAACCACCAGGATATGCAACAAATATATTAATCAGATAAATTTGTTTAAACACATAATTATCTGAAACAAATATTCTGTGCGTTTAATATGATTTTTATACCAAAAAGCAGAAATTATAAATTATGCATGAGTAGAACATAATTAGTTAAATATTTTCCTTTAATATAATGCCCTTAACAAACAAGCGCTTCAAATTATCTTGCACAGAAAGCTCTAAATTCAGAATCAATGAAAATTATTTACATTTACTTTATTACCTCTAGCAATAGAAATTATTTATGCAGGATACTATTGTTTAGAATGAGTCTTTGTTTCAGAATATGACGAATGATATTTAAATTTCCTTCAAGCATTCATCAAGATCATTATTTAAATAAACTTGATCAATGAAATCACGTATGTTTTAACCCCATTTCAAAT
>NW_026418070.1:0-353 GCF_001194135.2 Octopus bimaculoides
ACACACAGACAGACATGCATACACACATAAACACGCTCATACAAACATCAACAAATAGACACATACACAGACCCCTACACACACGCGCACACACACACTGCAAAGTGTAACATAATGGTGTGCCACACAAATAAGAATTGTTTACTAATTTGTATATCTTAACTATTTCTGCCAAAGTATTTCCATATTCTTCTGTTCTCCTATAAAAATCTTTTGTTTCTCTTCCAAGCAATATTCTTAAGTATTTATCTTCATTCTTACTTTTACCTAATTTTTTCCCATCTGCTTCTAGATCTCAAATATTGTGCAAATTTGTTTTATCGTGTTCTTGTTATGCTCTTCAATATATTTTT
>NW_026418071.1:0-106 GCF_001194135.2 Octopus bimaculoides
AAAAACCAAAGTCTTAGTAAGTAGGAAGGCAGACAAATCACAAATCCCTTGAGGTGGATGGCCCTGTTCAATCTGTAGAAAAGGCATAGGTAGAAACTCCATAAGA
>NW_026418071.1:116-220 GCF_001194135.2 Octopus bimaculoides
GCCCTGTTCAATCTGTAGAAAAGGCATAGGTAGAAACTCCATAAGATATATCCAGTGTAAGCTATGGACATATAAGAGGTGCAGCAATATCAGAGGAAGGTTAA
>NW_026418072.1:0-350 GCF_001194135.2 Octopus bimaculoides
CACGATGGATTCAGTTTGTTAATGGGTAGGTGCGATTTTAAGGGTGGAGGTCAGGGTGTTTAAGAAAGAAGTTATCAAGAAACTATATATATAAGGAAAATACTAACATGATTATCAAAGGGAAGTACCTATGCTAATGGAGTAAACTCAGGTAAAGGTTAACAATTATTGTAGGGAGCTAAAGAAAAAATTTACTCACAGAAATTAATACCGAGAATCCCGTCTGTGATCCACAATGGGGCAAGTGTAAGTCCAGGGGTCTCTACAGTTGATCAGTTACAATTTGAACCGGGGTCACAGTTTGTTGGCACTCCGTCGCTTACGACGTCGAGGCTTCCAGTTGATCCGAT
>NW_026418073.1:0-822 GCF_001194135.2 Octopus bimaculoides
GAGTTATGTACTTTGAATTGTTATAATCTCATATCTGATTAGCCTGTTATTACGTAACATGCTTCACGAATTTAGTACACATACTTTATTAGTAGTTCCTCCTATCTTCTATATGCATGGTTCTGTTGATGGAATGATCTGCATTTGTGGCAACATTCTAGTTACCAAAGTCTAAAACACTTTCTGTGCTTTTAGGGAGGCAGGCCGGCAGCTGATTTGATGGAGCGAGATTCGTAAAGTCCGTTGTACAAATAGTAACATACAAAAAAAATGCATACTTTGGTCGATTCACTCGGTTAAACTCTTTAAGTTGGTGTGCTAATATGGTCGCAGCCCAATAACTGAAACAAGCAAAAGAATACAACGTTGTGGAAATGCGAAAATTATAAACAACATTTTTTTTTAGAAAATTAAAACAGACTGAAAAACAGAATATGACACATGAGCAAACATAATGAGCTGTGAAAATTAAAAGTTACTCATTAAAACATCAAAATTAGAATTAATTTGTCAAAATGAATAAAACAAAGATTGGAAAAATCAAAGAACGCAGACAGATAGTAGCGCAGCTAATAACGTGGGCGCCACTTGAAATACTAACAACATCAGCAACAGTTTTAGTAGCAAACAAAAGCAACGAGACTATCAACAATAATAACCACAAGACGAACAGTAAAGTATATTTTAATGATGCGGCGGGTCACAGGGTGGTACTGACTATTAGCAATACAAGGTATCCATAAATTATCGGCACGATGTAAAAAAAATTCAGAAAATAATAGATACCTTATTTTATAGGCGCAAGTGTGGCTATGTGGTAAG
>NW_026418074.1:0-665 GCF_001194135.2 Octopus bimaculoides
ACTAAAGGCGGTGCTCCAGCATGGCCACAGTCTAATGACTGAAACAGGCAAAAGAGTATATATGATGGGATTCCTTCAGTTTCCATCTACCAAATACCTTTGTAGAAGACACTAGCCCAAGGTGCCATGCTGTAGGACTGAACCTAGAACCATGAGGTTGAGAAGCCAGTTTCTTACTACACAGCCATGTACCAACCTAGTACTAAATTCAGCTTTTATCGACTACAAACCACCCGCATTGTGCCTATGTTTTAAATTTTTATTTAGAATAATTTACTACACCATTCAATTTTAATGAATGCTTATCATCTTTAAGACCTTGGGCATATCTAAGATATCAGAAAACAAAAACTATGACAATAAAATAATGATGAATTATAAAACTGGGTTTCAGAAAGCTTATGACTGGCCCTAAGTTTGTGTCTTTCTCCTCTTTCTTCTCTTATAACACTTGCCAGTACATGTAAACCTTTTAGTTGTTAATGTTTGTTTGCTGATAAAGAATGATCTTGTTATCAAAATTATTCTATCCAACTTTTACTGCTTTCCCCACATCCACTATGATCTTCATTACAGGTGGTGATGCTCAACAACAAATCTACCACCACCACCACCACCGTCACAACCATCACCACTAATACCACCACCACCACCACCACTATCAC
>NW_026418074.1:3560-5906 GCF_001194135.2 Octopus bimaculoides
GAACCGCTAAGTTACAGGGACGTAAACACACTAGCATCGGTTGTCAAGCGATGGTGGCGGGACAAACACAGACACACAAACATACACACACACACATATATATACATATATACGACGGGCTTCTTTCAGTTTCCGTCTACCAAATCCACTCACAAGGCTTTGGTCATCATGTTAACCATGACAGAGAAAGTTGTCATGGCAATACCTGTGTGGCTATGGTTTCTACCATACTGTGGGTTCTTATTTCTTTGTCCTCGGGCTTATCCTTATGACAGATTTCATTAGAGAGTGTCCTATCTACATATATATGTATGTATGTACATGTGTGTGTATGTATGTATGGCTGAATGTATGTATGTATGTATGTATATGTATGTATGTGTATGTATGTGTGTATGTATGTATGTATGTATGTATGTATGTGTGTATGTATGTATGTGTGTATGTGTGTATGTATGTGTGTGTATGTATGTATGCATGTTTGTGTGTGTGTACTTATTTGTGTGTGTGTGTGCAGTGGTAAAATATAGTGTCACTCCCTCTATAAGAAACCGAATCAGCAGAGTCATTGATATGTTGGAATTAAAAGGATGGCAAATGGTAAAACATGGCAATTACAGCAGATGACGTTTCAAGTTGCAAATTCGCGATTTGAGACGATGACGTGTTAGACTAGTGTTTTTCCTATCGGAACCCACGTGACTTCAGGAGTTCATATAATATTTTGGTGTTAAAATTTATGAGCAATAAACTAGTTATACTTTTACAATACTCAAAATACTTTTTATGTAACAGTGTGTGTTTTTATTTAACATGGTGGGTGGTGAGGTTCAGCAGAGCTAAAGAGGTCAAAGAGGTTCATAGACAAAACAAAATTGAGTATCACTATGTTAGACAGAACCCATAAACCCTTTCAACCTGTTAAAGAGCAATGTATACTGAAGATAATACATAGGACTGAGGTGTAATCAATAGCAGCCAATCAGAAACGTGTATTTAAAAACCCACCAACGAGTACTTGCCGCCTTGTGCAAAACAAAACGTCAGGTGGCTGAGACATGTACACGCACGCCTCTAGTTAATTCGTTTTCCCCCACTGAATTAGTCTAATTCTTTTCATTTATTTTTAATCAGTTGTTTATCACCCGTCCAGATCTGAAACATCCCCCCTCTCCTTATTTTACATTCTTTCTATCCATCCTGTTTCACTTAAGAGGCAAGTTGGTTTCACTGACTAGGGATAACAGGATTAACTGGAAAATAAAACAGAAAGGTAAGAGCCTTGTGTCACTTTTAAGTTTTTAACATTTGTTTACTAAATAGAAATCCATTCTCTATCCACCGCATTCGATTACATTAAACAAATATGTCATTGCATCATTCTATGTCTTGTCAGCAAATTTTAAGTAAATTTTTCGTAAACACATTGTTGTTATGTAACATTTGCTCGCTGACATGGAACTTTTCGCTGTAGGGACTCTTTTCATTGACATTATTAAATAAAACAGTCTGGGGGAAAGTCAAGAACAATGAAATATCTTTCTCCTTGCCCTCAGAAATCGTTTCTAATATGCTTACATAAGCAAACAACATTATTTTTCTACGTAAAAACCTGTACTAGGTCTCACAGCCTGTTAGAAATAACAGTCAAATCTTGCATCATTTAATCCTCCGATTTACAACCTCCTGTTTAATTAATAGGGCGCTATGTTAGATTATGTTGTCCCAGTTATTCTGCGTCAATGAAAGTGATATTATTACGGCTGTAATATGTTTTATCTTAGAGGTCAAATACCACCGTGTGCTGAACTGTAGCTGAAACAAAAACAACAATCTATATTTATTTCTTAGTTCAGTTTTGCTTCTCAGCCAAAATTTCGCTTTAGATTAGGTCATTAACAAACCCTCATTCTCCGAAAAATGCACCGATTGTCACACACACGTTTCCTTCAACCAAAATATATTTCCCATTTAACTTCCAGTCCATATGTATCAGACTATGTATGAGATTATAGTCGTTCTTTCTTTGGTATGTATGTGTGAATGGGATTTAAGTTACTGCTCCATGTAATCATATTACATATGCTACCACAACAACATGTTTGTCTTTGCTGTTTCTTCCTGGTTCACCTACACACACTCACTCACAAAATGAAACGTACTGTTTTCAAGCTACTTAACTGCGTAGGCATGACTACAGATGTGTACCACCCTTCGACTTTGTTGCCTCATAACTTCCAGAAAGCAACAAAGTCGGATGGGGGTTACACATCTGTAGTCATGCCATCTTCGAAATTGTGGAGGGCATCTTTTTATGAAAATAAAGTTTTGAAGATTTTTTTCATC
>NW_026418074.1:7297-9915 GCF_001194135.2 Octopus bimaculoides
GGTGAGGCCCAATGTACGAAGGTCTTGCCTCACCACCTCAGCCCAGGTCTTCCTGGGCCTACCTCTTCCACGGGTTCCCTCAACTGTTAGGGTGTGGCACTTTTTCACGCAGCTATCCTCATCCATTCTCACCACATGTCCATACCAGCGCAATCGTCTCTCTTGCACGCCACAACTGATGCTTCTAATGTTCAGCTTTTCTCTCAAGATACTTACACTCTGACGGGTATTCACATTGACATTACACATCCAACGGAGCATACTGGCTTCATTCCTTGCGAGCTTACGTATGTCCTCAGCAGTTACAGCCCATGTTTCACTGCCATGTAGCATGGTTGTTATATATTTGTTTTTGGAACAGTAAATCTTCCAGTATGTAACACTATAAATAATAGTGTAGCATGTTGTAGATATTGGGTTAAAAAAAACCTTGGATTGAAAAGGTTCAAGGCTATGCATAGGACTTAAACACACAGTGATACATACACACACACACACATACATATAGGTGTAGGTGTGGCTGCGTGGTTAGAAGTTTGCTTCCTAACCACATAGTTTCGGGTTCAATCCCACTGCATGGTACCTTGGGCAAGTGTTTTCTACTATAGTCTTTCTACCAATGCCTTGTGAGTGGATTTGTTAGAAGGAAACTGAGGAAAGCCCATCATACATGTGTGTGTGTGTGTGTTTGCCCCCACCACTGCTTGGCAAGCAGTGTTAGCATGTTTACATCCCTGTAACATAATGGTTTGGTAAAAGAGACCGATAGAATAAGTACCAGACTAAAATTCTTCATAGCGGTGCCCCAGCATGGCCACAGTCTAATGACTGAAACAAGTAAAGGTTAAAAGATACATACGGAGAGAGAGAGAGAGACAGACAGACAGACATGCACACATTTACATATGTGCTTGCAGTTAAATATCATCCATGAGGCTGCTTCCTGTTAAAATACTGGAAGAAAGGTCAGAGAGGAGAGTCAAGTCGAAGTATCTCAGGCAGATTAGAAAAAGCTGTTGCTAGATTCTAGTTTTTTGGTCTGAGGTAGCATGATGTGATGTTGGAAAGTGCGACTTTGTAAAGTATAAATAAGTTCTCTTTCTTTCTGTCTGTCTGTCTTTCCCTCTCCCTATCCCCCTCTCTCTTTACATATATGTGTATGTGTATAGATATGTGTGTATGGTATATATATATATATATATATTTATATATTACAGATTCCATCACATGCCAGGAGGAAAAACTAAAAGTAGTTGATAGCTTCCGTTACCTAGGTGACCAAGTCAGTAGCGGGGGGTGGGGGTGGATGCCCTGAGAGCATAGCTGCTAGAATAAGAATAGCCTGGGCAAAGTTCAGAGAACTACCTCTGCTGATAACAAAGGGTCAATCACTCAGAGTGAAAAGTAGACTGATGCATGTGTATGAACAGCCATGCTACTCAGCAGTGAAACGTGGGCTGTGACTGCTGAGGACATGCATAGGCTTGAAATAAATGAAGCTAGTATGCTCTGCTGGATGTGTAATGTTAGTGTGCATATACGACAGAGTGTAAGCACCCTGAGAGAAAAGTTGGACATCAAATGTGGTATGCAAGAGAGATGACTGCGCTGGTATGATCACAGATGAGGACAGCTATCTGAAGAAGTGTCACACCCAAACAGTGGAGGGAACCTGTGGAAGGGGTAGATCCAGGAAGACATGGGATGAGGTGGTGAAGCACGACCTGCAAACTTTGAGCCTCACAAAGGCTATGACAAGTGACTGAGACCTTTGCAAATATGCTGTGTTTGAGAAGACCCAGCAAGCCAAATGAGATCGTAGCTGTGGCTGATGCCAGTGTTGCATAACTAGCTTGTTTAAAAGTATCCTTCAACTGTTGGGCAATATGCTGTGCTTGAGATGACCTGTTGAGTCAAGTGAAATCGTAGTCATGGCTGAATTTGGTAAACAGAAACTGAAAGAAGTTTATATATATATATATATAGGGAGAATTCATGGAAAAACAACAGATGAAGACAGGTAGTGTAGAAAACAAACAGATGTATTAGTATAACACTCGGGAATTGAAAAAGTCTTTAACGTTTCGAGCCTACGCTCTTCCACATATATACATGTTCTTTCTTATGTATATATATCCTTTTCTGCCAGATCAGATTGGAGCCTGGTGTAGCCACCTCGTTCGCCAGTCCTCAGTCAAATCGTCCAACCCATGCTAGCATGGAAGGCGGACATTAAACGATGATGATGATGATAAATATATCTATATATTTTACTGCCTCCTTGCCTTGACATGGTGTGAAATTTGTGAGTGTCCTTTG
The DNA here is from genome assembly GCF_001194135.2 of Octopus bimaculoides. NCBI lineage: Eukaryota > Metazoa > Mollusca > Cephalopoda > Octopoda > Octopodidae > Octopus > Octopus bimaculoides. The sequence goes on from NW_026418074.1 coordinate 9,617, forward strand.
TTTCCATTCTTTTGAGACATGTCTGGCCATGGGGAAATATTAACTTACTTGGAAATGTGGAGGTTGGCAACAAGGGCATCCAGCTGTAGAAAATCTGCCTCAACTGATTCTGTCTGATCCATGCAAACATGGAAAAGTGGATGTTAACCAATGTTGATGATGATGATAATGACGACAATAGCAATGCTTTGTAGGGAAATTGTGGCAGCATTTTTATGGACAGATGCAGTTTTTTTCTTTTCCTGTTGCTAACTCTTACTTGTCTTATGAGTAAGGATTTTTTTTTTTTTTTTTTTTTT
>NW_026418074.1:9925-11738 GCF_001194135.2 Octopus bimaculoides
TGTCAAGAAATCCAACAAGCTGAGCCCAACCAAAACTAGTGACATCACTGATTGTGGCTGAGCTGCAAATAGTGACATCACGATTCATAGCTCAGCATACTTTGGTAAACATTCAAACACACACATACACATGCACATACACATGTACACATACACACAAACACATACATGCATTCATGCACATTCACATATATGCACAAACACATGTATGCACACACATATACACACTTGCATATATTCTCATGTGGGCAGTCACACACACACACACACTCTGTTCTTCTTTCAGTTTCCATCTACCAAATTTTTTCCCAAATCTATAGTACAAAAACCCTTGTCCAAGGTGCTTATGCTGCACAATGAAACTGAACCCAAGACCATATGGTTTAGAAGTGAACTTCTTAACCACATAATCATACCTGCACCTCCTAGTTTTATCAAATTTTGCAAAACAAGACTTGATAAGAGCATAACCCATACAACAAGCATTAGTTTCTTATCATAATAAAGAAAATTTAATTCAGTCAGATGTTCATATCCTGATAAGAACCTGACCTTTTTAGCAATTATATTCTTTGGGGATATGAAGACTGAAAACGTTTTTAAAGATCTTACAGTCTTAAAATTCATTGTTTCTAGTTTCCAGAAGCTTCTCTGTTACCAAAACTTTATGTATGATCTTTTGGCACAGGTTTAGAAGCTTACTTGGCAACCATGTGGTTTCAGGGTCAGTTCTACTGTGCAGCACTTTGGGCAAGTGTTTTGTGTTAAAGCTTTCTTATTTCTTTATTGCCCACAAGGGGCTAAACATAGAGGGGACAAACAAGGACAGACAAAGGGATTAAGTCGATTACATCGACCCCAGTGCGTAACTGGTACTTAATTTATCGACCCTGAAAGGATGAAAGGCAAAGTTGACCTCGGCGGAATTTGAACTCAGAACGTAACAGCAGACGAAATACCGCTAAGCATTTCACCCGGCGTGCTAATGTTTCTGCCAGCTACCACCCTTTCTGCTGACCAATACCCTCTGTGGAAGCCCATCATGTGTGTATAAATATGTGTGTGTGTGTATACGTGTACACGCACATACATATATGTCCGTATTTATATCTTTCTATCTGTCATGCTGCCTCTGGGCTTAACAGCCCCCATTGATTTCTTTATGTGTCTATCCTTATAACCTCAGTGGAATTTGAACTCAGAACGTAGCGATAGATGAAATACTGCTAAGCATTTCATTCAGCGTGCTAATGATTCTGCCAGCTCACCGCCCTAATAATAATAGTAGTACAGGACTATACTGTGTGGGGTTAATAATAAATAAGTGAATTAAAAATCTGACTAAATAAATAAATAAAGCAGTTAATATTTTTATGTTTTGAAGAAAAATTTAATTCTAACCAAATCTTACATTTCAGATGGCTGAGCAATCTCTGGCCGGCTCCTCTCGTATTGACCTTGATGAACCAAGATATGACCAGAACACATTCAAAGGTCGTGCTAAGCATTTTTTTATCACCACAAACCCTTTAAATTTGTTTACATCATCATCACAACTTGCCTCTGCTAAAACAATTGTTGAAGGTTACAGGTGAGAGGTTCTAACTTTTTTACCTGCACCCAACTTAAGTATATTCCCAGTGAATGCTCATTAGCTTCTTAAACTGAGGATTGTGGGTTTAATGGATATAAATTTTCTTTATGGCAATGCCCCAACATGGCCACCACCAAATCACTGAAATTAGGTAAAAGAGTAAATGACCACTATTCTTTTATTCTTTTATTTGTTTCAGTCATTTGACTGTGGCCATGC